>NC_080720.1:1475851-1528351 GCF_019097595.1 Hemibagrus wyckioides
ACATCATGATCACAGACATCAGACATCATGGACATCAGACATCATGATCACAGACATCAGACATCATGGACATCAGACATCAGACATCATGGACATCAGACATCACAGAACATCACATTCTCAAAGACAAGAAAAGAAACAAACTCACTTTAGATATTTTGGCTTCGTCTCTCTTCTTGGCGCTCTGCAGAGACTCGAGATGATGACGAGCCGAATCATAGTCCACAAGCTTACGCCCACGCTTAGCAACTCGCTCCTGAAACACACACACACACACACACACACACACACACATTTATGATTTTAGAAGTGATGAAGGATCGTGTAACATTAACCTCACTGTGAGTTTAGATACTTTATGGATTCAGATGAATTTACATTTCACATGTCACTCATGAAATTCTGAACTTCATCAATTATTTCAAACATTTTTATTAAACTTTATTTTTAAGTAACTTTTTTCACCCATATATTTTTCCCAAGCATTTTCTTTAAAGTTGTTCCGAACTTCGGGCCTATATTTTCCTCCTAATTTTTATTTTCTTTAACATTTTTCCTAACCTTTTTCTTTTTTTTATTTTCTTTTCAGTCTCATTGTCAGAAAAGATCTCAGAATAAGTAAATTATCACTAAACAATTATAATAATCAGTCAAACAGGAAGTGTGTTAAAAGCTCCATCACCTCTACAGGAAGTAGTTCATTTAGAAAGCAGTTTATCTGGGGCAGATTCTCACCTGCTGTTTTCTCAGGTGTAAAGTGCTCTACAGTAGTTAGGGCGTCATTAAACACTATGTAGTGACCATATGTAGGGAATAAGGAGTTATTTGTGTTTCTGTAGATCTGTAGCAATACACAGATAAATAAAAATATACACCGATCAGCCATAACACTGAGCACTGAGAGGTGAAGTGTATAAGACTGAGTATCTCCTCATCATGGCACCTGTTAGTGGGTGGGATATATTAGGCAGAAGGTCAACATTTTGTCCTCAAAGTTGATGTTAGAAGCAGGAAAAATGGACAAGCGTAAGGATTTGAGTGAGTTTCAACAAAAGGGTCAGATTGTGATGGTTAGACCACTGGATCAGAGCATCTCCAAAACTGCAGCTCTTGTGGGGTGTTCCCAGTCTGCAGTGGTCAGTATCTATCAAAAGTGATCCAAGGAAGGAACAGGGGTGAACCGGCGACATGGTCATGGGCGGTCAAGGCTCATTGATGCACGTGGGGAGAGAAGGCTGGCCCGTGTGATCCGATCCAACAGACGAGCTACTGTTGATCAAACTGCTGAAGAAGTTAATGCTGGTTCTGATAGAAAGGGGTCAGAATACACAGTGCAGGACGGGTCAGGGCTGTTTTGGCAGGAAAAGGAGGACCAACACAATATGAGTGGTCATAATGTTATGCCTGGTCGGTGTATAACTTTTAAAAGGTGAAGGTTTTTAATAAAATAATGCAATAAACTCACAGCTGATTAAAATTCCAACCATTTATTTCAAAATCATTATTATTATTATTATTATGATGATGAATCAGAAATGTTCAGAATCAAGATTTTGTTTGTGTCCACAAACAACAAATATGACCATTAAGAAAAACCCTAGAAATATTTTCTTTTTTTATATCTTTAGTTTGACGTGAAAACATCAATAAAAGATCAATACATTACAGGTTTTTTTTTTTTATTATAGATTTAGTGATGAAGATACGCACTTTGACCTCGGGGAACTGGCCGGTGTAGTTCTCCATCGTACGAACCACCTGATCACTCAGCTTCTCCTCATAATCGTTCCACAGCAGATCCTCACTCTGACAGAGAGACGGGAAGAAACACGCTTTCACGTCATTAAATCAGAGAAGAGACGTGATTACGGTGAATGAGTAACAAGTTCTCACCTGCATGATGATGGACAGATCCTCTACACCATCCCAGTCTGGCTCGTACACTTCCTTCAGCGTCTGAGAGAGTCGCTTCGACGTTTCGTGCATCGCTACAGAACAGTAAAGACGCAGAAAAGTTCTAAATTTACTTTATACAATTCTATAAGGTCGACTTCTATCAATCTTTTGCTCATATCTCTGAAGGGTGCCAATAGCTGACTTATTTTTTAGATTTTTATTTTAGAGTAAATTAATAATCTCAAATATTTCTGACTCTCATTTCCCTGTGACTTTTCCGTTACCAGGAAAATAAATTAAATTAAAATAAAAAATACCATAAAATAAAATAAAAATAACAAAATAAAATAAAATTATAATAACGTGCACACATGGTTCAGTTTCTATGAAATACTTACATAATTATAAGCTGAAAATATATTAATACTTTAAAAACTAATAAAAAAAGCTAAAAAAAAGTAAGCTTTTTTTATTAAACATTTTATTGCTTTATGTAAAATGTACAGTGAGGGAAAAAATTGTTTGATCCCCTGCCGATTTTGTACGTTTGCCCACTGACAAAGAAATGATCAGTCTGTAATTTTAATGGTCGGTTTATCTGAACAGTGAGAGACAGAATAACAACAAAAAAATCCAGAAAAACACATTTCAGAAAAGTTCTACATTGATTTGCATTTTATTGAGTGAAATAAGTATTTGACCCCTTTGCAAAACATGACTTAGTACTTGGTGGCAAACCCTTGATGGCAATAACAGACAACAGACATTTCTTGTAGTTGGCCACCAGGTTTGCACACATCTCACATCTCAAGGAATTTGGGCCCACTCCTCTTTACATCCACGACCCATTTTCAATGCCCTGGCTGAGGGAAGGAGGTTCTCACTCAAGATTTGATGGTACATGGCTCTGTCCATCGTCCCTTTGATGCGGTGCAGTTGTCCTGTCCCCTTAGCAGAAAAACACCCCCAAAGCATAATGTTTCCACCTCCATGTTTGACGGTGGGGATGGTGTACTTGGAGTCATAGGCAGCATTCCTCCTCCTCCAAACACGGCGAGTTGAGTTGATGCCATAAAGCTGGATTTTGGTCTCATTTGACCACAACACTTTCACCCAGTTCTCCTCTGAATCATTCAGATGTTCACTGGCAAACTTCAGATGGTCCTGTACATGTGCTTTCTTTAGCAGGGGGACCTTGCGGGTGCTGCTGGATTTCAGTCTTTCACGGCGTAGTGTGTTACCAATTGTTTTCTTGGTGACTGTGGTCCCAGCTGCCTTGAGATCATTGACAAAATCCTCCAGTGTAATTCTGGGCTGATTCCTCGCCGTTCTCATGATCATTGAAGCTCCATGAGGTGAGATCTTGCATGGAGCCCCAGACCGAGGAAGATCCTTGTGTTTCTTCCATTTGGGAATAATCTCACCAACTGTTGTCACCTTCTCACCAAGCTGCTTGGCGATGGTCTTGTAGCTCATTCCAGCCTTGTGTAGGTCTACAATCTTGTCCCTGACATCCATGGACAGCTCTTTGGTCTTGGCCATGATGGAGAGTTTGGAATCTGATTGATTGCTTCCTTCTGTGGACAGGTGTCTTTCATACAGTTAACGAGCTGAGATTAAGAGCACTCCCCGAGAGTGCTCCTACTGTAATCTCAGCTCCTTACCTGTATAAAAGACACCTGGGAGACAGAAATCTTTCTGATTGATCGGGGGTCAAATACTTATTTCACTCATTAAAATGCAAATCAATGAAGAACTTTTCTGAAATGTGTTTTTCTGGATTTTTTTGTTGTTATTCTGCCTCTCACTGTTCAAATACACCGACCATTAAAATTACAGACTGATCATTTCTTTGTCAGAGGGCAAACGTACAATAAAAATTAAAAAAAAATACTGATATCAATTAACTGATGTTTTATCTTTCAGTCATATCTCTATAAAATGTTTACTTATTTTAATATTTATCTATTTTTAATTAATATGCATCTTTAGATGACTATTTTTGTGTTAAAAAAAAAATTGGCATTTTACTGGTTGCCAAATCAGTTGCCAAATCAATTAAATAATAAAGTATTATACATATATAATATAATATAATAATTGTTTATATTATATTATATTATATTTCAGTAGTATTTTAATTCAAAATTCGATTAAAAATAAATTATTTATTTTTTTAAAGAGGAAAAACAGCGCATAATCTTCAGCTAGCAGTGTAGCAGATGCTACCTGAGGTAAAAACTTATTGAAAAATCGTTTATTTATTTATTTCTCTATTTTCAGTCATGAAGATGTTCAGCTTCACCCCAAACTCTGGTTTTTACTTTAATAAAGATTTTAATGTGGAATAATGAAATATCTGGT
This sequence comes from Hemibagrus wyckioides, assembly GCF_019097595.1. Taxonomy (NCBI): domain Eukaryota; kingdom Metazoa; phylum Chordata; class Actinopteri; order Siluriformes; family Bagridae; genus Hemibagrus; species Hemibagrus wyckioides. The sequence goes on from NC_080720.1 coordinate 1,480,112, forward strand.
GACTTTTTTTGGTGAAAAAAGTTCTCTTCAAACATGAGAACTCCACCTATGCTAAAGCTAACCGCGAACAGAGCAACTTCCTGTCAAATCAGAAAGTCAGCCACAGCAACGCCACTGCACTTTACACACCGCCTCAGAGATCTCTACTCTGACATTTACGGACAATATACTACACTGACCACACAAATACACTGACCACAGACACAGACAGTGTTATTAATAAGTTATGGCTATTAATAAGCCACTCTTGCTTCCAGCTTCACTCAGAAAACAAACAACTCCAGAGAGTCATTTTGACTCGGTTTTGTGGAAACACACACACACACACACGCACACTTTAATAAAGCATTAAGCTCTGACTCATTTTTCATGGTTATTAAGTGCAACAAGATGAAAGGTCATCAGGTTTAAAGACACCAAATGATCCAGAATTTAAAATATGAATTTATATCTAATCCACTTTTATTTCCATTCTCACATTTAAACAGAATCAGGAATTAAAAGTAGAGATGTATTGATTTCAATAATCGATCTCTTCTCCTTCCTGCTTCCTCTGATACTGAGAGCAGATCACGTGATTTTACATTTAATAACTAGATGACTGGATCAGAGAGAGACAGAGAGAGGGAGGGAGGGAGAAAGAGTCAGACGGGGAGGCAGAGAGAGAGAGAGAGAGACACAAAGGCAGAAAGAGAGAGAGAGAGATAGACAGAGATCTGTTGTTTTTTAGTACCAGCCTTAGCGTGTGAGATAATGGTTGTTAATGGGAGACTGATGTGAGGTCTGATGAAGATCACGGTTACAGATGTACAGGAGATATTCAGGTCAGTGTGAGAACAAAGCCACTCTCTCACTGTAGTCATGCGTTACTGTTCATCCTGAAACGAGTTTGTAGTTTTTCATTCTTTTCTCAGTCTAGTTCTCAGTCCCTACAGAAGTTTTCTCCGAGTTTTCTGTCATGGTTGCAGCCAAAAATGCTCAAATTTGTTGCAGCTTTTTTCAATAAAACATGAACCAAGAGCAAATTCTGTGCAAGTTCTTGTGGGAAAACGACCTGAACTGGTCTAATGAAGAACTTCTTTTAAACTCTTAGCAGTGTTAGCAAGTTTCCATCTTCTGCTCGGTTAGATTCTACAGGATTTCCGGGAGACGTGTGTCAAGTTTTAAGAGTTCCTCCCGGAAACACAGACTTCGTGACGCTCCACTTCCCTCATGGGAGAAGGAAGCTGTGGTGTTTACTGCAGTGACACTGAGCGCTTATGAGGGTCAGCTAAACACTGGAATTTCCAAATGATCTGAAGCTCATGGGACTTTTTCACGTCCCTGATGTACGGTGGGGGAGAAGTACAAATCCAAAAACACAAGGACGAATCAGACGAAGCGGAAAAGGTAGGTATAGTTTGTGAATGGAGTTCTTCCCTCTGATTGGACGAGACATCTGTCACTCAGAATATACAGGAAGTAGGGAATTGTATATATAACTATTTCTTGTACATGTGTGGAGTTCTGCATTCAATTTAAACTAGTTTTTTTGTCAGTAGTGGAATCTTTTAAAAAGGAGGAACTTGACTGGCCTGCACAGAGTCCTGACCTCAACCCCATAGAACACCTTTGGGATGAATTAGAGCAGAGACTGAGAGCCAGACCTTCTCGTCCAACATCAGGGCCTGACCTCACAAATGTGCTTCTTCTAGAGGAATGGTCAAAAATTCCCATAAACACACTCCTAAACCTTGTGGAAAGCCTTCCCAGAAGAGTTGAAGCTGTTATGGAGTTGTCCCGCCCTTTACAGCTATATTACATTCATGTGCATGTAAAGGTACTATATTTATAAGAAAATGGAGTTCATTCAGTGCTACTGTGAGGAAGGACGTTCATATGGTCAGTGTGATGTTGGATATACTGATAGCGTATCACAAAGTATCACAAAGATTAGTTTATCTCTAAAAACACTCCTGAAGAACGCAGGAATGTTCCGGAAGAGTAAACTATTCCAGATTAAAGGATGTAAGGAGCGCTATAAGAGCAGAGCTGTGTTCATACACACACCAATCCACTTTCTACTGCTGCAGCTACTGCTGGACTTCCTGTATATCCTGAGTGACAGGTGTCTCGTCCAATCAGAGGGAAGAATTCCATTCACAAACTATACCTACCTTTTCAGCTTTGTCTGAACTGTGATTGGTTGTCCGTCAGAACGCGTTGTGACAACGTCTACAGGAAATCTGCGTCAATCCTCTGAATATCGAGGAGTCTGGTGGATTTTTGTTCACTTCAACTCTACACAAACACTGAAGAGAGATCCGTTTCTCAGTAAAAGTCTCGTACCTTTGACCGCGTTGTAGTACGCCTTCACATCCTTGTACAACTTGGAACCATCCGTCTGCAAGAAGAGAAACGAGTTTCACATCAATTTATTTTCATTTCTGTATGAAAAAAATTGAGAAGTAGATGAAGTTACAGTTAAAGAGCTTTTCCACTCTAACCAAGAACCTGTGCTGAATTTAAAACCTCTCCTTATATGGTATTCTGTGGGCGGAGACAGAAATACTGCAGCGTTTCGACGTGATCTTCCTGTGTCCCTCATGCCCTTTAAATTTATTCCTATTCACTAAATACACGTTTAGCTAATGTTAACTTTCCCACAGTGAGTGTTGCTATTAGCATCTAGCTAAATAATTCAAAACTTTGTAAGTTAGCTAACATAATAAACTATAACACGTTGTGTAATTATATTCAGTAGACATGTTTGCTTCCATCTTCTAGCTAGCACTGTAGTAAAATTAAAGCCAAGAGTTCAGTTTGCTAGCTAGTTATGGTTCTTTACCAAGCTAATATTAACCTAAATAATTCAGTTTAATAAGCAAGCTAGCTAATGTTAAGCTAACGATTATATTGTGCCAGTTTGTTAGCAAGCTAGATAATACTAGATAGCTTAACTATATGTTGTAATTAGCAAATCAGGTGCAAATATTTACAGGTCTGCCATAAAAAGGTGCTTTAGATTATATTTCCTGTTTAAACACGGTGCTAATGTGATGATGTTGCTAACACTTTGTTAGCAAAGTGCTATAATCAGTGCTAACACATTTCTTGTTCATTTCATGTTGTTTTGGTGCATACTGAAGGAAAAAACGCAGCAAGTTAAATATATTAACTTTACCGAAAATATTGGAACCCTTATAAAGCCGAACCGTATTCCGATGTGATGTGAGGCTAAATATTGTGCTGCATTTCCATTAAAGCCTCAGTAAATGTCAATCTTTCAGTCAGAGTTTTTTTTGGCTAGCTCACTGGTTTTTCCATTCCAGGCATCATCTTTCAGTTTCCCTTCATCAAGATGTTACACAAGTTCCTGGAATTTCCAGTGCAATGTCAATCTCATATTTCCATCAGAGATCCCTGCAGGTTACGCCATCGCGTTTTCACCGTGCCAAATCAGAACACGCCTCAAACATACCAGCAGTCAAACCTACAATCTGTGCTGGAGTTAAAGCAGAAATCTTCCTCAACTAAAAGCAGTCATGAAATCATCAGAAGTTCATTACAACCCACCTGCATGACACGCTCATGTTACACAATCAGACAGAAAGATAATCATCACGCCTCATAACACGAACAAACCCAGGAATCAGATCGCAGGTTAGCGAATGTTTCATAAGACACTTTAGCAACAACAAAATGTAACTAGCTGCTAATTTAACAAGCTAATGCAAATCTAGATAATGCATGAACTCATCTTCTGATGTCATCACCATTTGAACTTGTTCTTGATCCTCATTGAACTACTGGAGAACACTGAAGCTTCTCAAAATATTTTAACAGACGTCCATCACCTCAGAGTAGTTAATCTTAAGTTAATATAAATAAAGGTTATTATTTGATTGTGTAACACGTTGCTAAATCTTGTCAGCTGCCAGTGTTTCAGGTTGTAGGTGAGTGAACATGAGTGGGGAGGAGGAAGGAGGAGGAGAAGAAAGAAGAGGAGGATGGCTCAGCTGGTGCTGGTGGATCATCCACCTATTTCCTATTACCATGTTTTCTGAACACCATGTACAGCAAACTGCTGCTATGCTACAATTAACACAGTGTCATGGATCCTCATCCTGAACCCTCAGCAGACGACAGAGCTCCTACGTAAACCTGAAGATCCCAATTTTGAGAAAGAGGTGAAGATCATGGAGGAACTGTGCTGTCTAAGCTGTGGTCAAGAACGTCTGATGATTCTCCCATGCAGACAAAAAGCCCCAGTTCCACCAATCTACCAGTGTCAGGGCCTTGAGTGTCATGAAGATTTAGACACTTCACATGAACCACCAAAGAGTCGACTCGTTCAGGGAAACCTGGGACACTGAGTCTAATGCAGTGACACTTCCTGTGCTTTATGAGGAACCCTGGATGAGCTGAACACATGTCAGAGAAGCTCACAGTCCAGTTAAAGCCGAGTGTCTGCTATCAGTGATGATGGTGGGAAAGTGCAACTGTTGCTGCAAACGAAGCCGATAGACACACGGGACTGTTTGTGCACGGCGACAGGGTGGGGCTTTTCAACCTGTGGTGGCATGTTGCGTTGCATTGTGTAACCAGCTGTTCTGCAGAATTCCCACCAAGTTGTTTGAAGAACCTCCAGGAAAAGATACGGTGTTATTTTTCTCTCAGCACACATCTCTGCAAAGATCTTCGCATGATTTAATAAAAAAACCAAAAAAATAACTAGCTGCTCTGGACATTACTTTCTTGCAGAGATTGAATCACAAACAAAAACAATTCTAGTTAAAGAGTGAGATTACAAGTTAAACTGGAGATTGAGACAGCGCTCGGCTCAGCTCGGCTCGGCTCGGGTGGAGTTTCCTGTCATACAACACGTTCAACAACATGACATTTACTCACGCTATTTACCAGAGAAAATAAGAATTCCTGCGCTCGTGCAACCTCGCCCGGATTTACAGCAAGCTTCCCGAAACTCATGAACCTCATGAAGCAACGTTCCCCTGACCATCCAGTTAGCCATTATTACCTCACACTGTGGTGATTAGCTGTGTAAATGCATGCGAGCGGCTAAACACGAGGTCCATCCGATTAGATATGTAACTAAATTCTAATTAGACTTGAATCCTTATTCTAAAGGTTTTCTTCATTTTCTTTATTTATCTGTAAAAGATAAACGTGTAGCTATGTTTTATTGGTTGTTCAACAAATTTAGCATGGATAAAATCTTTTTTTGATCATAATAAGTAGAATGTGTCAAATGTTTAAAAGATCCAAAAATAAAAATAAAATAAAAAAAGTGTAGTAAATTGTGTCGCAATAATAATTTATATTTTAATAATTTAGTATTTTTAAACAGCTTTGGGTTTTTGAGCTACAAACTAAATCACCGAAAAGATAAAATTTTATAAATGTTTTTATAAAATCAGTAATTCGTCTTATTAGGGCTTCTCGAAGAATTCCAACATTTTGATGGAATTTCCGGAATATTCTAGAAATAATTTGTTAAGGAGGTCTCTGATTGATTGACTGATTGATTTCCAGGCTGAATACCTAAAAGTAAAATGTAACCCATTTAACCCTCTCCTTATTCCAGCACAGTTCTGCGCTCTGATTGGTGGATCAGGTGTTGATGAATTCTCTCTAACAGCAGCTCTGACTGTAGTGCAGCTTTATATTAATGCATTCTCTTAGATACTTTATCATTTCCATAGCAACAGCTCCTTCCCCTTGTATAGCGGATGAATCAGATAATATAGTGACAGTTTTCTGTGAGGTTTGTGTATCATGTGGAAGGAGTCTCCAGTGTCAGGGTTACAGTTAGTACCTCTAACAGTCCAACACACACACACACACACACACACACACACACACACAAGCTCACCTGTTGTTTGTTCAGATTTGCCGCACACTGCTCAAACTGCTCGTCTTTGGTCTCCATGGTTTTCCCGAGTTTCTGAAGGACCTGCGGCACAAACACAACAGACGTCAAGCACACGGCCATGAGGAACACCGCGTTCTGAACTCCTGCTGCTCAGATAAAATCAAGGACAGAGACCTTTAAATATTCCAAGGGAAGAAGTGAGAGCAATTGTGTGTGTGTGTGTGTGTGTGTGTGTGTGTGTGTGTGTGTGTGTGTGTGTGTATGGGTTCCCACACATCCTGGAAATCCTGGAATATTAATGACCAATTTCCCAGTACTAGAAAACACATGGAAAATGAGAGAAAAAAAAAGTCATGGAAAATTATTATTTAATGTTTTGTTCACTGAAGAACAGTTTACAGATACTCTGAAACAATTAATGTTAGTAACAGAAAGTTTAACGCTGAAGCTGTACACCATCTGCTTCCCGTGGTGACACACGCAGATGAAGTAGATTGCATCCAACATTTGTCAGATATTCAGCCGTCTCAGACGTTTTCATGAAACTATAGGAACACTTTTCATTCAGTACTTAATGTTATTACTTAATACAGCACCATATTTACAGGTATAAGGTTTAACAAGCCTGTAACATTCAAATACCAATAAAGTGGGTCTATGTATTTGATCAGTTTTATTTGGATAAACATCACACAATATAACACTGTGCTTACATGAAATGATTCAATCACACAAAACGAATGCAGTTTTTCTACTAGTAGCCTAAGAAAGTTCAAACAAACAGCGGCATGGAGTGAGATGGAATAACTTCAAATCACGCGAGTGTGAAAACTGGCAAGACAACACATGTACAAATGCTAAACTTTCACTCTGTGGCGGTTACACTTTCCAACTAATCCATAAATCACATGCATGCTGAACTATGGCCGAATACTATGATCAATAACATACATAATAAATGAAAACAGTAGATGTAAAACATGATGGTGTTAAAAATAAAGATTTTGAATATGAAATGGTATTCCTATCCTTCACTGCATCTATAACACTTCTGATTTTAAATTAGAGATATAAGCAACACAATGTCAGGGAGACAGTGCATGTTTAAGAAAGAATGGAAAGAAGAGATGTGCAAAGGGCATATTGTAAGTTTTGCAGAAAATCCTTCGATGTCGGTAACGTGGGTCTCTCATGAACGAGGACAAGGCCATATAAAAGTTGCTGCAGAAATGAAAAAGGAGACAGAAATTACACATTTTCTCAGGGAAGTTACTTCTGAGAACAGAGGACAGGACATTTGCAGACAAAATAACAAAAGAACTACGAGCAACCAGTGTAGATCAGTTCCGGTCAGTCAGCTTTTCCGATATAAAATGAAGAGGTAACATGCGTAGGCACACAAGGCAGCTCAAGACTGTCAAAGTTTCTCAAGCCAAGCTGTGCTTGAAGCTGAGATTTGTTGGGTAATCACAATGGTCAGGTCACAATACTCATTCAACTCCAGCTCTGATAGTTCAGTCATTTTTAGTCAAATGTTCCCAGACAGTGACAGTGCCAAACGATTTTCCTGTGGTGCCCAAATCTGCTTACCTCTTGTCCTTTGGCTTGTGCCCATACTTCAAAAAGGAATTGATCAGAGATGTTAGAGAGGCACAATGCTATGTAGTGTCATTTGATGAATGCTTGAATAAAGTGACACAGATGGATATTATTGTCCGTTACTGAAGTGTTCGTGAAGGGGGCGCTGGTGGCTCAGTGGTAGGTTTCTCGCCTACCATTCAGAAAGCCCGGGTTCGATTCCCAGCCTGTGCCCAAACCCTAGCCACTGGATGCAAGCCCAGATAAAGGGTTGTGTCAGGAAGGGCATCCAGCGTAAAAAAAAAAAAAAAACCCGTGCCAAGATGTTGTGTGGACCAGTTGGTCCGCTGTAGTGACCCCTCACACACGTAGGGAGCTTTTGGAGAAAATTAAGAAAACCCTCTCACCACTTGATCTCAAGAAGCTTCCGCAGATCTCAATGGACGGCCCAATGGTCAACTGGAAATTCCTGAAAATGTTTCAAGAAGACAAGAGTCAATCAGACCCTGATGTACCAAAGTTGCTGAATCTGGGAAGCTGTGCTTTGCATGTTGTGTATGGTAGCTTTCAAAGTGGAGAGAAAGAAACGGGTTGGAAGGTGGGAGATGTTCCATGTGTCACCAGCCAGACGCGAGGATTTCATAGAGATGACCGAAACATCAATATTTCCTCTGAAGTTCTGTGTTCATCGTTGGGTAAAAGACTTGGCAGCTGCAGAGAGAGCAATCGAAATTTGTCCCGCAGTGCAGACCTACATCAACAGCCCCAGGAAACTTACGAAAAGTAAAGTTCCATCATCTGCATCATACTGCACAGTAAAGGAGGCCACTGCAGACCCTCTTTTTGTGGCCAAGCTCCATTTCTTTGCATTTGTTGCTAGACAGCTGAAGCTATTTTTGGAAAAAGTCCACTCAGATGCTCCATTGGTTCCTTTTTTAGCAAAGGAGCTCCAGTCAACCATGAGAGGCTTGCCATCATGCTTCAAAAGGGAAGAACTGGAAAAAATAAAGACGGCTGTCCAACTGGATACACAAGACAAAATCAAACTACATTCCACTCAAACAGCTTGACATAGGACAACTCCAAGAACATCCTGTAAAAATCTGGCGGCTCAAGAAAGACTGTGTCTCCTTTCTTTCTATGACTTGCAAAAAAATGATGGAGAGAAGTCCCATAATGTACCCAGCTGTGCAGCACATCCAAGTGACCATGGTTGCAGGTGGAGAAAATTCAAGAGAAATGTTTCAGAAACTCTTACAAGATTTGCTCAATGCTGGGGGGTACACCACACTCCAGTGTGAGGAGATTCTTGCACAGTACAAAAGGTTCTCCACACACACATCTACACAAACCATAAAACAGAGCTCCAAAATTTTGTGTACACTTCCAGGCCGGACAAATGTCTTGGAAATTTTGTCAGTGGCAGAACAGAACTTAAACAACTGCTCACACTGTCTCATGGACAAGGGGCAGTGGAACGAGGATACTCCTTCAACAAAGATATGCTTGTTGAAAAACTTAGAGAGGTCTGGTAGCACTGCGCATGGTCCAGGATGCAGTGGCTGAACACCCAGTGAATGAAGTCCTGCCAAGAGGTCTCATACTATACTGTAAAGGAGCAAGTCCAAACTGCCAATGAAAGGAAATGTCAATGCTAAACAACAAAAAAATAATGCATAGCATTGAAATCATGCAAAAAGAGGGCAGATGAAATGGCAGTCAGGGCAGAGAGAAAGCATGACTTCACCTTACTGACAAAATCAAATGCCTGTCGAAAGTGTTACAGAGAAAATGAGGAGCTAGCAGCTCTAAAACAAAGTCTTGAAAGTTTACACAAGAGTCTGAAGCAACTGCAGTGAAAGGTTCTAAAGGATGCAGTTCAAGCTTTATTATTTTATTATTTGTCTTTTTTTGGGGGGGAGACTACAGTTGAGGAAAGATGGAAGGGAAGATGGCCTAGGCAGTCATGTGTTCATCTTAATAAAGTGAAGAATTCAGACTGAAGCTCAGTGTGTTTTTGATGCATTTCTGATTTTATAATTAAGTCATAGCAATAACCTGTACTTTTTTTGAAGAGAGGAATATATATTTTTTTATGCCATGAATTTGTGATCCTTGTCTTTTATTCTCAACACAATAAAATTGGAAAAGTCCTGGAAAATGAATAAGAGTGGGAACCCTGACTTCATGACCACTGGGTGAAAAATAAACCCAAACTCACAGTTTAGAAATGACAGGCATTTGGTTGAATCCTTATAGACACGAACAATATGAAGCTAATTAAAATTAGCATGACATGCTGCAGGTCAAAAGGCTGGAGAACAGGTCCGTAAAAAAAATGAAATAGATTTTAACTCTAATACAGTTTGCTCAGTTTTGGTAAATCTCTTGGCTTTTCTTGGGGTTGTGCAAACTTTTGCACTCAGCTGTCTCTCATGTCCGATCAGCTTGGTTTAGTGTCCGAACATTTCCTGCAATCTGGATCCGAGTTAAAATTAAGACTAGCTTTTACTAATTTGCAAACCTGGCTATACTTTACTAGGATAGCCTGTGTTCCATGCTAATTCTAGGTGAGACTAGCATCAGACAGGAAGTGAGTGTCTAATCTGAAGTGCGAGTTATTTACAGGATATTTTAGATCTGATTCATTCCCTCATTAGCAGACTGCGCACATTAGCACTTCATCCTGTACACTGAACACTTGAGTAAAGGTTTGCAGCGTTTTTCACTTTCACTCGTCTGTATTTTTAACTGCTCACTTCTGCTTTAACAGAATTTTCAGTCAACTTTTTCTCTCAACTTTTTCTTGCCCTGATTTTAGCTTTTGTGTTTTTGTTTTTACCACATCATCTTCTACTTGTTCAGTTGTTTATTAGACAGTTTTCACTCATTGATCCTCAGAGGATTTGGATGACGACTGTTTTTTGTTTCATTTTTTATCTAGTTATTGTTTAATTATTATTTTTTTTACAGTCTGGTTAACAACAATACACAGGACACACACACACACAGACAAAGCAAGTGAATTTCACATGCTGAAGTGAACTGAGAGAGAGGAAGTGAGTGAGGGCAGGAAGCAGCAGGCAAACACACAGACACACACACAGACACACACACACACAGACACACACACACACAGACACACACACACACAGACACACACACACACAGACACACAGTCACAAATTACTCATGTTGCTAAACTACACACCTTGTTAATGCACTCATGACTCTCTGTGTGTAAACATTTGTTTTATAAAATCAGAGCCACAGTAAGGCGTCTTCCCACTGCACTGAAACCTCATTTCTGTTCCTTAACAAGATCCAAACTCCTGCTCTGAGTTTCTGATCAGAGCACACTTCAGTTTTTAAGATTTGTTAGAGCAGTTCTAAATAAAATGTTAGGACTTCTTTCTCCTCCTGACAGTTTCTCAAAAATCCACAACTTTTCTTCACTCTCCACTCAGATCCACCACCACCAGAGACCAGTACACACACCTACAGGTCCATTACACCACCACCAGAGACCAGTACACACACCTACAGGTCCATTACACCACCACCAGAGACCAGTACACACACCTACAGGTCCATTACACCACCACCACCAGAGACCAGTACACACACCTACAGGTCCATTACACCACCACCACCAGAGACCAGTACACACACCTACAGGTCCATTACACCACCACCACCAGAGACCAGTACACACACCTACAGGTCCATTACACCACCACCACCAGAGACCAGTACACACACCTACAGGTCCATTACACCACCACCACCAGAGACCAGTACACACACCTACAGGTCCATTACACCACCACCACCAGAGACCAGTACACACACCTACAGGTCCATTACACCACCACCACCAGAGACCAGTACACACACCTACAGGTCCATTACACCACCACCACCAGAGACCAGTACACACACCTACAGGTCCATTACACCACCACCACCAGAGACCAGTACACACACCTACAGGTCCATTACACCACCACCAGAGACCAGTACACACACCTACAGGTCCATTACACCACCACCAGAGACCAGTACACACACCTACAGGTCCATTACACCACCACCAGAGACCAGTACACACACCTACAGGTCCATTACACCACCACCACCAGAGACCAGTACACACACCTACAGGTCCATTACACCACCACCACCAGAGACCAGTACACACACCTACAGGTCCATTACACCACCACCACCAGAGACCAGTACACACACCTACAGGTCCATTACACCACCACCACCAGAGACCAGTACACACACCTACAGGTCCATTACACCACCACCACCAGAGACCAGTACACACACCTACAGGTCCATTACACCACCACCACCAGAGACCAGTACACACACCTACAGGTCCATTACACCACCACCACCAGAGACCAGTACACACACCTACAGGTCCATTACACCACCACCACCAGAGACCAGTACACACACCTACAGGTCCATTACACCACCACCACCAGAGACCAGTACACACACCTACAGGTCCATTACACCACCACCACCAGAGACCAGTACACACACCTACAGGTCCATTACACCACCACCACCAGAGACCAGTACACACACCTACAGGTCCATTACACCACCACCACCAGAGACCAGTACACACACCTACAGGTCCATTACACCACCACCAGAGACCAGTACAGTCCTACAGGTCCATTACACCACCACCAGAGACCAGTACAGTCCTACAGGTCCATTACACCACCACCAGAGACTAGTACACACACCTACAGGTCCATTACACCACCACCAGAGACCAGTACACACACCTACAGGTCCAGTACACCACCACCAGAGACCAGTACAGTCCTACAGGTCCATTACACCACCACCAGAGACCAGTACACACACCTACAGGTCCATTACACCACCACCAGAGACCAGTACACACACCTACAGGTCCATTACACCACCACCAGAGACCAGTACAGTCCTACAGGTCCATTATACCACCATCAGAGACCAGTACACACTCCTACAGGTCACTGGTTCCACATTAAGCTAGTAAACTTTGTTACAAACACAATACTGAAAATTATCCAGAAACCTGTGATATGGCCATGAGTTAACACACCCACCCACCCACACACACACACACACACACACACACACACACACAGAGAGAGAAAGAGAGAGACACCACCCTGAAATCTGCATGTTGTGCTGTGCTGGACTGTGTGTGTGTGTTTTCTGAGAGATGTTCATGAAGTTTAGAAGCTCAGCTCTGGTTCTTTACCTTCTCCTGGGCTCTGTTCATGGACTTCTGGAACTTCTTAGCCAGGAATCCGGCTCCAGCTCCGATGTTTCCGCTGATGTTGGTTTTATTCTCAGCCATTTTTACTTCTCTCCAACACACACACGCAAACACACTCGTACACTCGTACACTCCCACACACTCTCTCACTCTCTCTATCTCTCTATCTCTATCTCACACACAAACACACACTCCTTCCTTTTTATATGCGCGTGGCAGTGTGACTTCCTTTACAGCAGTGTGAAGGGCGGAGTGTTGCAGAGCAGAAGAGAAAACACACACACACACTCGCGTTGATCAGATTGCGACAGAGAAGCAGATGTGCAGTGTGTAACAGCACTTACTCATCTCCAAGCATGCATGCGCGCGCGCGCGTGTTGCACCTTTCAACCGAAACTCAAAAGTGAATCTGACAGGAGAGTAAAGCTTTCAGTCAGGGTTGCCAGGTATTTTTGCGGAAAAACAAGCTGCTACGCGGGTAGTTACCAGAAAAAGGAAGAAAAAATGAATAAAACTAGAAAAAGAAAGAAGAGAGGAAGAAGAAATGAGATAGAAAAAGGGGAAAGGGGGAACCGGATAAAATAGAGTAAACGTTTGAGAGAAAGAAAGAAAGAAAGAAAGAAAGAAAGAAAGAAAGAAAGAAAGAAAGAAAGTTAAATAATAAATAAAGTAAACAAAGGGAAGGAAAAGAAGAGAGAGAACAGGTGAGAGGAACACGGAAAAGTGAACAGGTAAAAGAAAGAAAGAGACCAGAAAAATGAAGGCAGAAAGGAAGGGAGAGAGAGAGAGAGAGAGAGAGAGAGAGAGAGACAATAAATCATTAAGTGAACCGGTAAGTTTGGAGAAAACTTACAGAAAACAAGAAATAAAACCAGCTGCGTGAAAATGCCTGACCTGGCAACTCCATCAGCGTCTTATTAAAAACAAGCAGCCTTCAGACTTCGGCTTCTTCCCAAACCTCAAACTGCTCACTACTAATTAGTTTATCTTAATTAGACCCTTAATGACCGCAGCAGGTGCAGTGTGTGTCCGCCAGGTGGCGCTGTTCCCTTACTTTATTAGAGTTTTAAATGAACTCGTCAGTGGTGCAGGTTCCCTCTCTCGGCCTGGGTTTATTACTTACATCTTCTTCCGCTAACAGCGTGTCTGATACAAACCAAATCCAAAAATAAAAACAAATCAAGTAAAATAAACTGAATGTTAAGCGAAAGTTAGAAAGAAGTGAGTTTTCTCTACAGATCAACTCTGTTTTTAAATCTAAAATGATTAGAGCTCGATATAGCAATATCTCTAATCTCTAATCTCTAATATAATTATAATAAATAATGACAAATCAAATCATACATCAGATTTCAGCTCAAAAAGATCAGATACAGATATCTCGAACGTAACTCCGCCCCTTAAAATGACCACGCCCCGATCTGTGCACAGATTCCTACTGAAAGTCATTCAGTGTTTTTCACGTGCACCCAACTCGGAACCGAACTGTGGAGGCTAACCGCTGTAGCATCAGAACATCAAACTTTACAACTTATTTATCACTGTTAGGATTAAATACATCAACAACAACAACAACAATAATAATAATAATAATATTAGTGGTGGTTGCTCAAGTGGTTAAGGCTCTGGGTCGTTGACTGGAAGATCAGAGTTCAAGCCAAGCTGCCACTGTTGGGCCCCTGAGCAAGGCCCCTAACCCCACCCTGTTCCAGGGGCACTGTATCATGGCTGACCCTGCGCTCTGACCTCAACCTACATGGATGGGATATGTGAAGAAATTTCACTGTGCAGTAATGTATATGTGACAAATAAAGACTAATTGACATTATAATATTATTATTTATAATAATATTTATAAAAATGAACTTTGTGATATTATTCATAATGTTGAACTGAGGGCATGAAGCCTTTATAATCATCACACACACTACAGCACAGAGGAATTCTTTACTTCATATATCCCATGCTGAGGAAGTTGGGGTCAGAGAGCAGGGGCAAATATGATACAGCTCCCCTGGAGCAGAGAGGGTTGAGGGCCTTGCTCAGGGGCCCAGCAGTGCAGCTTGGTGGTGCTGAGGCTTGAACCCTGATTCTCCGACCAACAACCACTTGATCCACCACTGCCTCTTTCTTCTTCCTCTTTTTTAGGGCCCGAGCACCGAAGGAGCAAGGCCAAAGGCCAGTGGCCTTGCACCGTAGGTGCGGAAGCCCTATTGTTTTCGTTAGAATTTATGTTTTATTTTTTATTTTTTATTTTTCTCAACCTTTCGGGGTATTTTGGAACCCTTAACATGCTCAAAAACTCTTGAAAATCAGCAGACAGGTTGGAATCTGATCTGATTTGGTTCAAAATCAGTCAGAATAATGTCAGGACATGGCTGATGTGAAATCGTGAAGGAAATTGTGATACCTTGAAGCGTGTTACTATGGCGACAATTTACATGAGAACATAATAGAAGACAATGAATCTTCTCATATCTTACGAGTGGAAAGGCCTAATGTTCCAAAATATTTCCCATAGAGAGTGTAAATGTTTATGAGAGAGGCCAGTGTGGCTGGTCCCCGGGCGTGGCACAGGGCTGTCACAGCGCCCCCTGGAACTTTGTCAGAAATATAGCTGCACAGCTCATCTTCCCTTGCACGTACACTATATTGCCAAAAGTATTCGCTCACCCATCCAAATAATCAGAATCAGGTGTTCCAATCACTTCCATGGCCACAGGTGTATAAAATCAAGCACCTAGGCATGCAGACTGTTTTTACAAACATTTGTGAAAGAATGGGTCGCTCTCAGGAGCTCAGTGAATTCCAGCGTGGAACTGTGATAGGATGCCACCTGTGCAACAAATCCAGTCGTGAAATTTCCTCGCTCCTAAATATTCCACAGTCAACTGTCAGCTGTATTATAAGAACGTGGAAGTGTTTGGGAACGACAGCAACTCAGCCACGAAGTGGTAGGCCACGTAAACTGACGGAGCGGGGTCAGCGGATGCTGAGGCGCATAGTGCGAAGAGGTCGCCAACTTTCTGCAGAGTCAACCGCTACAGACCTCCAAACTTCATGTGGCCTTCAGATTAGCTCAAGAACAGTGCGCAGAGAGCTTCATGGAATGGGTTTCCATGGCCGAGCAGCTGCATCCAAGCCATACATCACCAAGTGCAATGCAAAGCGTCGGATGCAGTGGTGTAAAGCACGCCGCCACTGGACTCTAGAGCAGTGGAGACGCGTTCTCTGGAGTGACGAATCGCGCTTCTCCATCTGGCAATCTGATGGACGAGTCTGGGTTTGACAGTTGCCAGGAGAACGGTACTTGTCTGACTGAATTGTGCCAAGTGTAAAGTTTGGTGGAGGGGGGATTATGGTGTGGGGTTGTTTTTCAGGAGCTGGGCTTGGCCCCTTAGTTCCAGTGAAATGAACTCTGAATGCTTCAGCATACCAAGACATTTTGGACAATTCCATGCTCCCAACTTTGTGGGAACAGTTTGGAGCTGGCCCCTTCCTCTTCCAACATGACTGTGCACCAGTGACCAAAGCAAGGTCCATAAAGACATGGATGACAGAGTCTGGTGTGGAGGAACTTGACTGGCCTGCACACTGAGTCCTGACCTCAACCCGATAGAACACCTTTGGGATGAATTAGAGCGGAGACTGAGAGCCAGGCCTTCTCGTCCAACATCAGTGTGTGACCTCACAAATGCGCTTCTGGAAGAATGGTCAAAAATTCCCATAAACACACTCCTAAACCTTGTGGACAGCCTTCCCAGAAGAGTTGAAGCTGTTATAGCTGCAAAGGGTGGACCGACGTCATATTGAACCCTATGGATTAGGAATGGGATGTCACTTAAGTTCATATGCGAGTCAAGGCAGGTGAGCGAATACTTTTGGCAATATAGTGTATATGCATGAGAGCCGGTAAACATTTAGATCTCATTGAGCTAAATGACGTTCATCCACCTGTCATGGGATCTGCTTAACAGGAAGTCAGTTATTTTGGGATGTTTGAAAAACGCACCCAGTGGAATTTGATATACTCCTCCTAGGGGATTTGTATGATTTTGACCAAACAGGGTCCAATATGATCTGAAGACATTGAGGATCTAAAGTTGATGAGGGATTTTTGATCTCAAACGGTTCAGCCGTGATGGAGCCCTTAAACTTATGGTGAATAAAAGGAAACAGGAAGTGGCTAATAACTTCGGTGTATAATGTGTGATGTACATCAAACCTCAACTTTATGTTAAGAGAAGAAAGCTGATCACATGGACATGACTACTGTGAGTGTCAGTCATAGTGCCACCAACTGGCAGCAGGAAGTGTGTCACTTTTAGAAATCTCTAATGTTTTCCATTACTTTCACCTGATTTGGTTGAGAATCAGTCAGAATAATGTCAGGACATGGCTGATGTGAAACTGTGAAGGAATTTGTGATATTGTGAATGATGTTGCTATTGTGAGGATATAATAGAAAAATATTAATGTTCTTATATCTTAACAGTGGAAAGCCCTAATGTTTCAAAAATTTGTAGATAGAAAGAACACCTGGTTGTGATTCTGCTTAGTTTCATGATTTTGTGACGCTCAAACAGCTCACAACAAATTTTTACATTTATCAGTCCATTGACTGGACATGGTTTTGACCTGACTCCTGCAGTACTAGACTATGTCCACTAGAGGATCTTTCCCCTTTATTTTTATTTTTTTAAATATGGCTTCATGTTCACAATTTATATATACAGAGTCAACCAAAAAATGTATATACACTACAAGAAAAGAAAAAGTAGACATTTTTTCCTGGGTGACTCTCTCTCTCTATATATATATAAACTGATATAGTAATATACACTATATTGCCAAAAGTATTCGCTCACCCATCCAAATAATCAGAATCAGGTGTTCCAATCACTTCCATGGCCACAGGTGTATAAAATCAAGCACCTAGGCATGCAGACTGTTTTTACAAACATTTGTGAAAGAATGGGTCGCTCTCAGGAGCTCAGTGAATTCCAGCGTGGAACTGTGATAGGATGCCACCTGTGCAACAAATCCAGTCGTGAAATTTCCTCGCTCCTAAATATTCCACAGTCAACTGTCAGCTGTATTATAAGAACGTGGAAGTGTTTGGGAACGACAGCAACTCAGCCACGAAGTGGTAGGCCACGTTAACTGACGGAGCGGGGTCAGCGGATGCTGAGGCACATAGTGCGAAGAGATCGCCAACTTTCTGCAGAGTCAATCGCTACAGACCTCCAAACTTCATGTGGCCTTCAGATGAGCTCAAGAACAGTGTGCAGAGAGCTTCATGGAATGGGTTTCCATGGCCGAGCAGCTGCATCCAAGCCATACATCACCAAGTGCAATGCAAAGCGTCGGATGCAGTGGTGTAAAGCACGCCGCCACTGGACTCTAGAGCAGTGGAGACACGTTCTCTGGAGTGACGAATCGCGCTTCTCCATCTGGCAATCTGATGGACGAGTCTGGGTTTGGCGGTTGCCAGGAGAACGGTACTTGTCTGACTGCATTGTGCCAAGTGTAAAGTTTGGTGGAGGGGGGATTATGGTGTGGGGTTGTTTTTCAGGAGCTGGGCTTGGCCCCTTAGTTCCAGTGAAAGGAACTCTGAATGCTTCAGCATACCAAGACATTTTGGACAATTCCATGCTCCCAATTTTGTGGGAACAGTTTGGAGCTGGCCCCTTCCTCTTCCAACATGACTGTGCTCCAGTGACCAAAGCAAGGTCCATAAAGACATGGATGACAGAGTCTGGTGTGGAGGAACTTGACTGGCCTGCACAGAGTCCTGACCTCAACCCAATAGAACACCTTTGGGATGAATTAGAGCGGAGACTGAGAGCCAGGCCTTCTCGTCCAACATCAGTGTGTGACCTCACAAATGCGCTTCTGGAAGAATGGTCAAAAATTCCCATAAACACACTCCTAAACCTTGTGGACAGCCTTCCCAGAAGAGTTGAAGCTGTTATAGCTGCAAAGGGTGGACCGACGTCATATTGAACCCTATGGATTAGGAATGGGATGTCACTTAAGTTCATATGCGAGTCAAGGCAGGTGAGTGAATACTTTTGGCAATATAGTGTAGTTTAGAGGGAGAGTCATTGTCCCTTTGGACATCACTGGACATTGCTATGATCTGTTTCATACCCAAACTGTCCCATTTGCCCTTATATAGTTTAGACGGAGAGTTCGTTTTCTTGTTGCCATCAGTGGACTTTGCTGTGATCACTTTCATTAGACCCAAATTGTCACTCTTGTCCTTTTGGTATTTCCCCTTTTAATGCATGTACCCACTGTGCTCACTGTATCTGGTGCGCCTGGACGGCGATGGCACCGTGTAGTGATGGCCCATAGTGCCAGGGCCCGTCATTGCTCCTTGCAGATATATTTTTCTTTTTCTTTCTTTATTTTTTTTTGATTGAACTGAGGTCAAGGTGCCTTTATTATCACCACACATATATCACAGCACAGTGGAATTAATATTAATAAATAAAGTAATAATAATAATATTTATTATATTATGTAGAATATTAATAATTAAGATAAATAATAAACATCAATATTATAAGACTACTATTTCTACTACTACTACAAATAAAACATTTTTTAAATATTATTGTAATATGGTTGATGGTGTTTTTTGTACATTTTTAATTAAAATGAAAAGCAAACAAGATTCTTTTCTATAATAATAACAACAATAATAATAACATGTTTAATTCTCTACATTTAATAAACTCTGAGACAGAGCAGGACGTGTGTTTTGTGTGCTTTTTTGGCTACAGGACGATTTAATCCTCTTCCTCACGCATGCCTGCATCTAACACCGACCACACACACACGCACACACACACACACACACGCACACACACACACACGCACACAATCCTAGCCGTTGTCTTAGTAATCAGTCTGACTGATTTACCTCCAGGTCGACCTTTTTGTGATTTTAAATAAATTAAAGTTATTTAAAAATGAAGTGAAGGGTGCACAAACTTTTGCACTCAACTACAAATCACATTAAAAGATGCAGTTTGTGACATTTAAAGTGGTTTCTAATTCCATTAAAGTGTTACAGATGATCTAACAGCGAGGACAGAAAAAAAAAACGCTTTAATTTGGTCATTCATTTTTGTTTGTAATCAATTAGTATTCAAGTAAAAAATTAATTAAAAAAAATAATTTAAAACCTTCAAAAGCATTCAGCTCTAATTTCTCTTTATATAAATAAAGCCAATTTTTTTTAAAAAATCTGTAAAGTGACCGAACGACACCTTTGATGAAATGAACATGCAAATTTATTATAATTTAAGATTTTACACTTCTTTTGTATTTCCTGGCCAGTGAGCTTCATGCTCTTTCTTCAGTTCAGGTTTACATTTTATGTTTATGGAACAGAGGAAGCCGTTACAGAAAGTTACATAGTGCCGCTTTAATGTCCTTCACCCTTCAGTTTGAAAGAATCAGACATTTTTCTTAAACTTATTTATTGGATGAAATGCAACAAGCGCAAAAACAACATGAATAATTCTCTCTCCAGGGTGCAGAAGAAAAAGAAAAGAAGAGAGCGACAGAACAGAAAAAAAAGAGCTGGAGTCAAATAATAATAATAATAATAATGGATAATTATTATTATTATTCAGTGAGTCAGGAATAAAAATGTATTAAATAATAAAAAAATCCAGAAAATGTTGATCACTTCCTGTTTTCTCTCTGCGTGGTGATGATCCTTTATTTAACACCAAGAGAATAAAAAATAAAAAGACAAGAAATATAAAAATAAATAAATAAAAACCAGCTGATTAGAGACACGTTACAGAGAATCCCAGCTGTTCACGTTTACACGTCCCTCTCAGTCTCATGTCATTCGGTCACCAGGTTTTTAAAAACAAACAAAAACTTAAAAAGAGAGAGAAAAGGAAAAGGGAAAAAAACACACACATTTGGTGCGTCACAAAAAATCTCTCTCTGAGGTATCGAGGTTTCAACAGCAGCAGCAGAGGAAGCCGAACAATCTGCAGTCAGGAACACCAGCAAGGAAGAAATAAAAAAATAAAAAATAAAATAAAACAAATTAAAAAAAAATAAAAAAGAGCCAAGTCTTTTGTTAACTAGCATCTTTCTTTAAATAGAAAAAATTATAAAAAATGAAAACGTGTAACATTTCTGTACAAACGCCAAGTGAATACTGAAGAAAAGCGAGGTAGAAGCGCGCGCGCACACACACACACAGTTTAGGTGTGGAATTAAATCATGAAGCTAGTGTTTAATTTTCACATTTTTTAAAAAGAAAAAGTCTAATATATATATAAAAAATAAAAAAAAGCAGCGAGGTGTTTCATCTCTCATTTCTGGGGATTTAATTAAACTTGAACTCCGCCCACTAAACTTACTCCACCCTCTCTCACCTGGACGAGGCACTGAAGGACTAGGCCAAAGTCCCAGGATGCAATGCGGCGACTGGAGACAGATATTCGGCTAGTTAAACGACAACGTCCTTATTAGCGTGAAAGTTTCCGGAAGCTTGAGTGGAGCGTACAGACGAGGAGGCGAGAAAGCTAAAGCACTAAAGTGCCGCCGCATCAGTCTCTCTAAGGAGATTACAGAAGATCGGCACGGCATCGAGGGTAACCTCGGAAACCGTTACGTTTTAGACTGAAGTAACCATGGTGACACCGAAACGTCAAAACCGAGAAGTGATGGATCTGTTACAAGATGAAATCAGTGTTTTTTAAATCTTGAGGAAGAACCTGGCTGAAGGTGATGAAGATGCTGGAAATTATCAGGTACAGAAATGATCTGGAGTTCAAGGCACATGCTTTGGGAACAACAGTGTGTGTGTGTGTGTGTGTGTGTGTGTGTGTGTGTGTGTGTGTGTGTGTGTGTGTGTGTGAGTGAGTGAGTGAGAGAAAGAGAGAGAGAGAGAGAGAGAGAGAGAGAGAGAGCAAAGGAACAGCGCAGGAATCTCCACAGTAATCTGAAGCTGGAGCAGAAGTTGTCCTGAAGAACAGCAGCCTGAAAACACAAACACACAAGAAATCAAGATCATCGTCACACGCGCCACACAGACACGCGCCACAGACACGCGCCACACAGACACGCCACGCGCCACACAGACACGCCACACAGACACGCCACGCGCCACGCGCCACACACAGACACGCGCCACACACAGACACGCGCCACACAGACACGCCACGCGCCACACACAGACACGCGCCACACAGACACGCACCACACAGACACGCCACGCGCCACACAGACACGCCACGCGCCACACACAGACACGCCACGCGCCACACACAGACACGCCACGCGCCACACACAGACACGCCACGCGCCACACAGACACGCCACGCGCCACACAGACACGCGCCACACAGACACGCGCCACACAGACACGCCACGCGCCACACAGACACGCCACGCGCCACACAGACACGCCACGCGCCACACAGACACGCGCCACGCGCCACACAGACACGCGCCACGCACCACACAGACACGCCGCACCACACAGACACGCCGCACCACACAGACACGCCGCACCACACAGACACGCCGCACCACACAGACACGCCGCACCACACAGACACGCCGCACCACACAGACACGCACCACAGAGACACGCCGCACCACACAGACACGCACCACAGAGACGTCACGCACCACAGAGACACGCCACAGAGTCGCCACGCACCACACAGACACGCGCCACACAGACACGCCACGCACCACACAGACACGCCACGCACCACACAGACACGCCACGCACCACACAGACACGCCACGCACCACACAGACACGCCACGCACCACACAGACACGCCACGCACCACACAGACACGCCACGCACCACACAGACACGCGCCACACAGACACGCGCCACACAGACACGCGCCACACAGACACGCCACGCACCACACAGACACGCCACGCACCACACAGACACGCCACGCGCCACACAGACACGCGCCACACAGACACGCGCCACACAGACACGCCACGCACCACACAGACACGCCACGCACCACACAGACACGCGCCACACAGACACGCGCCACACAGACACGCGCCACACAGACACGCGCCACACAGACACGCCGCGCCACAGACACGCCGCGCCACACAGACACGCCGCGCCACACAGACACGCCGCGCCACACAGACACGCCGCGCCACACAGACACGCGCCACACAGACACGCCGCGCCACACAGACACGCCGCGCCACACAGACACGCCGCGCCACACAGACACGCCGCGCCACACAGACACGCGCCACACAGAGACACGCGCCACACAGAGACGACACGCGCCACACAGAGACGACACGCGCCACACAGAGACGACACGCGCCACACAGACACGCCACGCGCCACACAGACACGCCACGCCCCACACAGACACGCCACGCCCCACACAGACACGCCACGCCCCACACAGACACGCCACGCCCCACACAGACATGCGCCACACAGACACGCCACGCGCCACACAGACACGCCACGCGCCACACAGACACGCCACGCGCCACACAGACACGCCACGCGCCACACAGACACGCCACGCGCCACACAGACACGTCAGGCGCCACACAGACACGTCAGGCGCCACACAGACACGCCAGGCGCCACACAGACACGCCACGCGCCACACAGACACGCCACGCGCCACACAGACACGCCACGCACCACACAGGCGCACCACACACAGACACATCACGCACCACACAGACACGCACCACACAGACACGCACCACACAGGCGCAGCACACACAGACACGTCACGCACCACACACACACACACCACACAGACACATCACGCACCACACAGACACGCACCACACAGACACGCCACGCACCACACAGACACATCACGCACCACACAGACACATCACGCACCACACAGACACGCCACGCACCACACAGACACGCCACACACCACACAGACACGCACCACACAGACACGCCACGCACCACACAGACACGTCAGGCACCACACAGGCGCACCACACACAGACACATCACGCACCACACAGACACGCCACGCGCCACACAGACACGTCACGCGCCACACAGGCGCACCACACACAGACACATCACGCGCCACACAGACACGCCAGGCGCCACACAGACACGCCAGGCGCCACACAGACACGCCAGGCGCCACACAGACACGCCACGCGCCACACAGACACGCCACGCGCCACACAGACACGTCACGCGCCACACAGACACGCCAGGCGCCACACAGACACGCCAGGCGCCACACAGACACGCCAGGCGCCACACAGACACGCCAGGCGCCACACAGACACGCCAGGCGCCACACAGACACGCCAGGCGCCACACAGACACGCCACGCGCCACACAGACACGCCACACACAGACACGCCACACACAGACACATCACGCACCACACAGACACGCACCACACAGACACGTCACGCGCCACACAGACACGCCACACAGACACGTCACGCACCACACAGACACGCACCACACACAGACACATCACGCACCACACAGACACGCACCACACAGACACATCACGCACCACACAGACACGCACCACACAGACACGTCACGCGCCACACAGACACGTCACGCACCACACACACACACACACACCACACAGACACGCGCCACACAGACACATCATGCACCACACAGACACGCCACACACAGACACGTCACGCACCACACAGGCGCACCACACAGACACGTCACGCGCCACACAGGCGCACCACACACAGACACATCACGCACCACACACGCGCACCACACAGACACGTCACGCGCCACACAGACACGCCACGCGCCACACAGGCGCGCCACACACAGACACGCCACGCGCCACACAGGCGCGCCACACACAGACACGCCACGCGCCACACAGACACGCCACGCGCCACACAGACACGCCACGCGCCACACAGACACGCCACGCGCCACACAGACACGCCACGCGCCACACAGACACGTCACGCGCCACACAGGCGCACCACATACAGACACATCACGCACCACACACACGCACCACACAGACACGCACCACACAGACACGCACCACACAGACACGTCACGCGCCACACAGACACGCCACACAGACACGTCACGCACCACACAGGCGCACCACACACAGACACATCACGCACCACACACGCGCACCACACAGACACGCCACGCGCCACAGACACGCCACGCGCCACACAGACACGCCACGCGCCACACAGACACGCCACGCGCCACACAGACACGCCACGCGCCACACGCCACACACAGACACATCACGCACCACACACACGCACCACACAGACACGTCACGCGCCACACAGACACGTCACGCACCACACAGGCGCACCACACACAGACACGTCACGCGCCACACAGACACGCCACGCGCCACACAGGCGCGCCACACACAGACACGCCACGCGCCACACAGACACGCCACGCGCCACACAGACACGCCACGCGCCACACAGGCGCACCACACACAGACACATCACGCACCACACACACGCACCACACAGACACGCACCACACAGACACGTCACGCGCCACACAGACACGTCACGCGCCACACAGACACGCCACACAGACACGTCACGCACCACACAGGCGCACCACACAGACACGTCACGCGCCACACAGACACGCCACGCGCCACACAGGCGCGCCACACACAGACACGCCACGCGCCACACAGGCGCGCCACACACAGACACGTCACGCGCCACACAGACACGCCACGCGCCACACAGACACGCCACGCGCCACACAGACACGTCACGCGCCACACAGACACGTCACGCGCCACACAGACACGTCACGCACCACACAGGCGCACCACACACAGACACATCACGCACCACACACACGCACCACACAGACACGCACCACACAGACACGTCACGCGCCACACAGACACGTCACGCGCCACACAGACACGCCACACAGACACGTCACGCACCACACAGGCGCACCACACACAGACACGCCACGCGCCACACAGACACGCCACGCGCCACACAGACACGCCACGCGCCACACAGACACGCCACGCGCCACACAGACACGCCACGCGCCACACAGACACGCGCCACACAGACACGCCACGCGCCACACAGACACGCCACGCGCCACACAGACACGCCACGCGCCACACAGACACGTCACGCGCCACACAGACACGCCACACAGACACGCCACGCACCACACAGACACGTCACGCACCACACAGGCGCACCACACACAGACACATCACGCACCACACACACGCACCACACAGACACGTCACGCGCCACACAGACACGCCACACAGACACGTCACGCACCACACAGGCGCACCACACAGGCGCACCACACACAGACACGTCACGCACCACACAGACACGCACCACACAGACACGTCACGCGCCACACAGACACGTCACGCGCCACACAGACACGCCACACAGACACGTCACGCACCACACAGGCGCACCACACAGGCGCACCACACACAGACACGTCACGCACCACACAGACACGCACCACACAGACACGTCACGCGCCACACAGACACGCCACGCGCCACACAGACACGCCACGCGCCACACAGACACGCCACGCGCCACACAGACACGCCACGCGCCACACAGACACGCCAGGCGCCACACAGACACGCCACGCGCCACACAGACACGCCACGCGCCACACAGACACGCCACGCGCCACACAGACACGCCACACACAG
Source organism: Hemibagrus wyckioides (assembly GCF_019097595.1). Taxonomy (NCBI): domain Eukaryota; kingdom Metazoa; phylum Chordata; class Actinopteri; order Siluriformes; family Bagridae; genus Hemibagrus; species Hemibagrus wyckioides. The sequence goes on from NC_080720.1 coordinate 1,506,611, forward strand.
ACACATCACGCACCACACAGACACGCACCACACAGACACGTCACGCGCCACACAGACACGCCACACAGACACGTCACGCACCACACAGGCGCACCACACACAGACACATCACGCACCACACACACGCACCACACAGACACGTCACGCGCCACACAGACACGTCACGCGCCACACAGACACGCCACACAGACACGTCACGCACCACACAGGCGCACCACACAGGCGCACCACACACAGACACATCACGCACCACACAGACACGCACCACACAGACACGCACCACACAGACACATCACGCACCACACAGACACATCACGCACCACACAGACACATCACGCACCACACAGACACGTCACGCGCCACACAGACACGCCACACAGACACGTCACGCACCACACACACACACACACCACACAGACACGCCACACACAGACACGTCACGCACCACACAGGCGCACCACACACAGACACATCACGCACCACACAGACACGTCACGCGCCACACAGACACGCCACGCGCCACACAGGCGCGCCACACACAGACACGCCACGCGCCACACAGACACGCCACGCGCCACACAGACACGCCACACACAGACACGCCACGCGCCACACAGACACGCCACGCGCCACACAGGCGCGCCACACACAGACACGCCACGCGCCACACAGACACGCCACGCGCCACACAGACACGCCACGCGCCACACAGACACGTCACGCGCCACACAGACACGCCACGCGCCACACAGACACGCCACGCGCCACACAGACACGTCACGCGCCACACAGACACGTCACGCACCACACAGGCGCACCACACACAGACACATCACGCACCACACACACGCACCACACAGACACGCACCACACAGACACGTCACGCGCCACACAGACACGTCACGCGCCACACAGACACGCCACACAGACACGCCACACAGACACGTCACGCACCACACAGGCGCACCACACAGGCGCACCACACACAGACACGTCACGCGCCACACAGACACGCCACGCGCCACACAGACACGCCACGCGCCACACAGACACACCACGCGCCACACAGACACGTCACGCGCCACACAGACACGCCACACAGACACGCCACGCACCACACAGACACGTCACGCACCACACAGACACGTCACACAGGCGCACCACACAGACACGTCACGCGCCACACAGACACGCCACACAGACACGCCACGCACCACACAGACACGTCACGCACCACACAGGCGCACCACACAGGCGCACCACACACAGACACATCACGCACCACACACACGCACCACACAGACACGTCACGCGCCACACAGACACGCCACACAGACACGTCACGCACCACACAGGCGCACCACACACAGACACGTCACACAGACACGCGCCACACAGACACGCGCCACACAGACACGTCACGCACCACACAGACACGTCACGCACCACACAGACACGCCACGCGCCACACAGACACGCCACGCGCCACACAGACACGCCACGCGCCACACAGACACGCCACGCGCCACACAGACACGCCACACAGACACGCCACGCACCACACAGGCGCACCACACAGACACGCCACGCACCACACAGGCGCGCCACACAGACACGTCACGCGCCACACAGACACGTCACGCGCCACACAGACACGCCACGCACCACACAGGCGCACCACACAGACACGTCACGCGCCACACAGACACGCCACGCACCACACAGGCGCACCACACAGACACGTCACGCGCCACACAGACACGCCACGCACCACACAGGCGCACCACATACACACACGTCACGCGCCACACAGACACGTCACGCGCCACACAGACACGTCACGCGCCACACAGACACGTCACGCGCCACACAGACACGTCACGCGCCACACACGCACCACACACACGCCACGCACCACACAATCAGTAAATGCACTAAAGCAGTGTGTTGCTCTGTCTCTCTCTCTCTCTCTCATTATCTTTTAATTCTCTCCACATCTCTCCCCACCTGTCTCTCTCTCTCTCGCCTTTTCCCTCATTCCATCTTTCTCTCCCCTTGTCATATCCCTCCACCTCTCTCCTTCTCTCTCTGTTCCTCTCCATCGGTCTGTTCCTCTCTCGTTGTCTCCCTCCCACAGTTATCGGCCTTTCTCTTTCCACCTTCCTCTCCCTTTCTCTGTTTGTCTCTACCCATCCCCTCTCTCTCTCTCTCTCTCTCTCTCTCTCTCTCTATCTCTCCCTGTGCGTGTGTCTAGGACGGCTGTAACATTAGCACAGAGACAGACGAGTGCAATGAAGCGGAAGGTGATTGGGTTTGGTTGTGTAACGCCTCCGCTTGATTAGATAAAGACAAAAGAAACACACCCACACCCACCGATTGTATGAGTACAAACACCCAGAGCTCATGTTGGAGAACTTCACCTCCTCCTAAAACACCTCTACACTTTTACTCTTAATAAAAAAGACCCAATCTATGAATATGCAACAAAAATCAACGAATATGCAAATAGGAAAATATATGCAAAAAGTCCCGCCTCCTGTCCCAAATTCTGTCTGCAGAGCCAACACCAAGCTAAACTCGCTATCACTCCACATCTTCTGAACGATTCATTTAGCCAAACAATTAGGGATCCATTTCACAGTTACCATGACAACTGCCATCTACGTTAGCTTGGTTAAACAGCTAGTGAGCTTGTTAGAACACAGATTCAACCCCCTTTGTTTGCATATCATTTAGATACGAGTAGATAAAATGGAGTTCTGACATCACAAAATGAGCGAATGTCACCCCGCCCCTAATCTGTTACATACAAAATGTATTCAAGAAAAACAAAAACTGCGGATTGCTTACCTGTGTGTGTGTGAGTGTGTGTGTGTGTGTGTGTAATGTGCGAGTTCATCCAGCACAGATGACACGACTGATCCTGCTGTGGAGCTCCTGAGCGTCAGGCCGGTCCTGCGGGTTGACCGAGAGCATGTCCTGCAGGAGTTTGCGGAGGGCGGAGGACATGTGCGAGCGGCGCCGCTGCGGGATACTCAGAACCATCTTCGGGTTCTCAAGCAGAGCCTCGCCTACGGGTACGATGTCGGCGCCCTGGCGTACGTATGTCCCAAGCTGCTCGCGCTTCGATTCTCTGTCTATGAAGGTGATCCGCTCAATCATGGCCCAGATGATGATGCCTAGGGCAAAGATGTCAGCCTTGGCCGTGTAGTGCCCCTCCCACACCTCGGGCGCCATGTAGAAGTCCGACCCGCACGCCGATGACAGCCAGAACTTGTTCACATTGACTTCGGGTTTATTTTTGTCCTCGCTGTCGGAGCAGCCCCCTGGCCCGGACCCGAGTCCCGCGCACACTTTACTCAGCCCGAAGTCTGCCACCTTCAACACCGGCGCTCCGGAACGCTCCGAGATCAGGATGTTGTCCGGCTTCAGGTCTCTGTGCACGATGTTGTTCTGGTGCAGGAAGGCCACGGCGCTGCTCAGCTGCTGCATGAAGCTGGTGTTGGTGTGCGGGTCCGGCTGCCGGGACAGGACAAAGCGGTTCAGATCGCCTCCTTCACAGAACTCCATCACGAACCACAAGTAACACGGCTCAGCACACGAAACACGCTCACCTGAGAACAGCACAAGACCAGACATCAGGAGTGACCTCACACCCACACTCACACTCACCCACACTCACTCACCCACCCTCACCCACACACACCCACACTCACCCACACTCACACTCACCCACGCTCACCCACCCACCCTCACCCACACACACCCACACTCACTCACCCACCCACACTCACTCACCCACCCTCACCCACACACACCCACACTCACTCACTCACCCACCCTCACCCACCCACCCACACACACACTCACTCACCCACCCTCACCCACACACACCCACACTCACACACTCACCCACCCACCCTCACTCACCCACCCTCACCCACTCACACCCACACTCACTCACTCACCCACCCTCACTCACCCTCACTCATCCACCCTCACCCACCCCCACTCACCCACCCTCACCCACTCACCCACCCTCACTCACCCACCCTCACTCACCCTCACACCCCACCCTCACCCACTCACCCACCCTCACTCACCCACCCACCCTCACCCACACACTCACCCACCCTCACCCACACACTCACCCACCCTCACCCACTCACCCACCCTCACCCACTCACCCCACTCACTCACCCACCCTCACCCACTCACCCACCCTCACCCACTCACCCACCCTCACTCACCCACCCACCCTCACTCACCCACCCTCACCCACACTCACTCACCCACACCCACCCACCCTCACCCACACACCCACACTCACCCACTCACCCACCCTCACCCACTCACCCACCCTCACTCACCCACCCTCACTCACCCACCCTCACTCACCCACCCTCACTCACTCACCCACCCACCCTCACACACACTCACCCACCCTCACCCACTCACCCACCCTCACTCACCCACCCTCACTCACTCACCCACCCACCCTCACTCACACCCACACTCACTCACCCACCCTCACTCACTCACCCACCCTCACCCACACTCACTCACCCTCACCCACCCTCACTCACACCACCCTCACCCACACCACCCTCACTCACCCACACTCACTCACACCCACACTCACTCACCCTCACCCACACCACCCTCACCCACACCACCCTCACACCCACACTCACCCACCCACCCTCACTCACCCACCCTCACCCTCACTCACCCACCCTCACCCTCACTCACCCACCCTCACTCACCCACCCTCACCCACCCTCACTCACCCACCCTCACCCACACTCACTCACCCACCCTCACCCACACTCACTCACCCACCCTCACTCACCCACCCTCACCCACACTCACTCACCCACTCACCCACCCTCACTCACCCACCCTCACTCACCCACACTCACTCACCCACACTCACCCACTCACCCACACACCCTCACTCACCCACACCCACTCACTCACCCACCCTCACTCACCCACCCTCACCCACTCACCCACCCTCACCCACCCTCACCCACCCTCACCCACCCACCCTCACCCACCCTCACCCACCCACCCTCACCCACCCACCCTCACTCACTCACCCACACTCACTCACTCACCCACCCACACTCACTCACCCACCCACACTCACTCACCCACCCTCACCCACTCACCCACCCTCACCCACTCACCCACCCTCACCCACTCACCCACCCTCACTCACCCACACTCACTCACACCCACACTCACTCACTCACCCACACTCACTCACCCACCCTCACTCACCCTCACTCACCCACACTCACTCACCCACCCTCACTCACCCACCCTCACTCACTCACCCACCCTCACTCACCCACCCACCCTCAACCACCCACCCTCACTCACACCCTCACTCACCCACCCACCCTCACCCACACTCACTCACTCACCCACCCTCACTCACTCACCCACCCACCCTCACTCACTCACACTCACTCACTCACTCACCCACCCTCACCCACCCTCACTCACTCACCCACCCACCCTCACTCACCCACACTCACTCACTCACCCACCCACCTCACTCACTCACCCACCCTCACCCACTCACACCCTCACTCACCCACCCCCTCACTCACACCCACACTCACTCACTCACCCACCCTCACTCACCCTCACTCACCCACCTCCTCACCCACCCACCCTCACCCACTCACTCACCCACTCACCCACACTCACTCACCCACCCTCACCCACACTCACTCACCCACCCTCACCCACATTCACCCACCCTCACTCACCCACCCTCACTCACACTCACCCACCCTCACTCACCCACCCTCACCCACCCTCACTCACCCACCCTCACCCACACTCACTCACCCACCCTCACCCACACTCACCCACCCTCACTCACCCACACTCACTCACCCACCCTCACTCACCCACCCTCACCCACACTCACCCTCACCCACCCACCCTCACCCACACACACACCCACCCTCACCCACCCACTCACTCACCCACACTCACTCACCCACCCTCAACCACACTCACTCACTCACACTCACTCACCCACACTCACTCACCCACCCACACCCACTCACTCACCCACCCTCACTCACACTCACCCACACTCACTCACCCACCCTCACTCACCCACCCACCCCCATCCACTCACCCTCTCTCCTCCCATTTCTCCCTCCCATTTCTCCCTCTCTCTCCCCCTTCCTCTCCCCCCATTTCTCCCTCTCCCCAACCCTCTCTCCCCATTTCTCCCCCTCCCTCCCCCATCCCTTTCCCCTCTCTCTCTCTCTCCCTCCCCATCCCTTTCCCTCTCTCTCTCTCTCTCTCCCCCCCCCCTCCCCTCCCTCTCTCTCTCTCTCTCTCTCCCCTCCCCATCCCTTTCCTCTCTCTCTCTCTCTCTCTCCCCCTCCCTTTCTCTCTCTCTCTCTCTCCTCCCCCTCCCCATCCCTTTCTCTCTCTCTCTCTCTCTCCCCTCCCCATCCCTTTCTCTCTCTCTCTCTCCCTCCCCCTCCCCATCCCGTCTCTCTCTCTCTCTCCCCTCCCCATCCCTTTCTCTCTCTCTCTCTCTCCCCCTCCCCATCCCTTTCTCTCTCTCTCTCTCTCCCCCTCCCCATCCCTTTCTCTCTCTCTCTCTCTCCCCCTCCCCATCCCTTTCTCTCTCTCTCTCTCTCCCCCTCCCCATCCCTTTCTCTCTCTCTCTCTCCCCCTCCCCATCCCTTTCTCTCTCTCTCTCTCCCTCCCCCTCCCCATCCCTTTCTCTCTCGCTCTCTCCCCCTCCCCATCCCTTTCTCTCTCTCTCTCTCCCCCTCCCCATCCCTTTCTCTCTCTCTCTCTCTCTCTCCCCCTCCCCCATCCCTTTCTCTCTCTCTCTCTCCCCCTCCCCATCCCTTTCTCTCTCTCTCTCTCCCCCTCCCCCATCCCTTTCTCTCTCTCTCTCTCCCTCTCTCCCTCCCCATCCCTTTCTCTCTCTCTCTCTCCCCCTCCCCATCCCTTTCTCTCTCTCTCTCTCTCCCCTCCCCATCCCTTCTCTCTCTCTCTCTCTCCCCCTCCCCATCCCTTTCTCTCTCTCTCTCTCCCCCTCCCCATCCCTTTCTCTCTCTCTCTCTCCTCCCCCCTCCCCATCCCTTTCTCTCTCTCTCTCTCCCCCTCCCCATCCCTTTCTCTCTCTCTCTCTCCCTCTCCTCCCCATCCCTTTCTCTCTCTCTCTCTCCCCCTCCCCATCCCTTTCTCTCTCTCTCTCTCCCCCTCCCCATCCCTTTCTCTCTCTCTCTCTCCCCCTCCCCATCCCTTTCTCTCTCTCTCTCTCCCCCTCCCCATCCCTTTCTCTCTCTCTCTCTCCCCCTCCCCATCCCTTTCTCTCTCTCTCTCTCTCTCCCCTCCCCATCCTTTCTCTCTCTCTCTCTCCCCCTCCCCATCCCTTTCTCTCTCTCTCTCTCTCCCCTCCCCATCCCTTTCTCTCTCTCTCTCTCCCCTCCTCTCCCCATCCCTTTCTCTCTCTCTCTCTCCCCCCTCCCCATCCCTTTCTCTCTCTCTCTCTCCCCCTCCCCATCCCTTTCTCTCTCTCTCTCTCCCCCTCCCCATCCCTTTCTCTCTCTCTCTCTCCCCCTCCCCATCCCTTTCTCTCTCTCTCTCTCCCCCTCCCCATCCCTTTCTCTCTCTCTCTCTCTCTCCCCTCCCCATCCCTTTCTCTCTCTCTCTCTCCCCCTCCCCATCCCTTTCTCTCTCTCTCTCTCCCCTCCCCATCCCTTTCTCTCTCTCTCTCTCCCCCTCCCCATCCCTTTCTCTCTCTCTCTCTCCCTCCTCCCCATCCCTTTCTCTCTCTCTCTCTCCCCCTCCCCATCCCTTTCTCTCTCTCTCTCTCCCCCTCCCCATCCCTTTCTCTCTCTCTCTCTCTCCCCCTCCCCATCCCTTTCTCTCTCTCTCTCTCCCCCTCCCCATCCCTTTCTCTCTCTCTCTCTCCCCCTCCCCATCCCTTTCTCTCTCTCTCTCTCCCCCTCCCCATCCCTTTCTCTCTCTCTCTCTCCCCCTCCCCATCCCTTTCTCTCTCTCTCTCTCTCCCCTCCCCATCCCTTTCTCTCTCTCTCTCTCCCCCTCCCCATCCCTTTCTCTCTCTCTCTCTCCCCCTCCCCATCCCTTTCTCTCTCTCTCTCTCCCCCTCCCCATCCCTTTCTCTCTCTCTCTCTCCCCCTCCCCATCCCTTTCTCTCTCTCTCTCTCCCCCTCCCATCCCTTTCTCTCTCTCTCTCTCCCCCTCCCCATCCCTTTCTCTCTCTCTCTCTCCCCCTCCCCATCCCTTTCTCTCTCTCTCTCTCTCTCCCCCTCCCCATCCCTTTCTCTCTCTCTCTCTCTCCCCCTCCCCCATCCCTTTCTCTCTCTCTCTCTCCCCCTCCCCATCCCTTCTCTCTCTCCTCCCTCCTCTCTCTCTCCCCCTCCCCATCCCTTTCTCTCTCTCTCTCTCCCCCTCCCCCATCCCTTTCTCTCTCTCTCTCTCCCCCTCCCCATCCCTTTCTCTCTCTCTCTCTCCCCCTCCCCATCCCTTTCTCTCTCTCTCTCTCCCCCTCCCCATCCCTTTCTCTCTCTCTCTCTCCCCCTCCCCATCCCTTTCTCTCTCTCTCTCTCCCCCTCCCCATCCCTTTCTCTCTCTCTCTCTCCCCCTCCCCATCCCTTTCTCTCTCTCTCTCTCCCCCTCCCCATCCCTTTCTCTCTCTCTCTCTCCCCCTCCCCATCCCTTTCTCTCTCTCTCTCTCCCCCTCCCCATCCCTTTCTCTCTCTCTCTCTCCCCCTCCCCATCCCTTTCTCTCTCTCTCTCTCCCCCTCCCCATCCCTTTCTCTCTCTCTCTCTCCCCCTCCCCATCCCTTTCTCTCTCTCTCTCTCCCCCTCCCCATCCCTTTCTCTCTCTCTCTCTCCCCCTCCCCATCCCTTTCTCTCTCTCTCTCTCCCCCTCCCCATCCCTTTCTCTCTCTCTCTCTCCCCTCCCCATCCCTTTCTCTCTCTCTCTCTCCCCCTCCCCATCCCTTTCTCTCTCTCTCTCTCCCCCTCCCCATCCCTTTCTCTCTCTCTCTCTCCCCCCCCCCTTCCCTTTCTCTCCCTCTCCTCCCCCTCCCCATCCCTTTCTCTCTCTCTCTCTCCCCCTCCCCATCCCTTTCTCTCTCTCTCTCTCCCCCTCCCCATCCCTTTCTCTCTCTCTCTCTCCCCCTCCCCATCCCTTTCTCTCTCTCTCTCTCCCCCTCCCCATCCCTTTCTCTCTCTCTCTCTCCCCCTCCCCATCCCTTTCTCTCTCTCTCTCTCCCCCTCCCCATCCCTTTCTCTCTCTCTCTCTCTCCCCTCCCCATCCCTTTCTCTCTCTCTCTCTCCCCCCTCCCCATCCCTTTCTCTCTCTCTCTCTCCCCCTCCCCATCCCTTTCTCTCTCTCTCTCTCCCCCTCCCCATCCCTTTCTCTCTCTCTCTCTCCCCCTCCCCATCCCTTTCTCTCTCTCTCTCTCCCCCTCCCCATCCCTTTCTCTCTCTCTCTCTCCCCCTCCCCATCCCTTTCTCTCTCTCTCTCTCCCCCTCCCCATCCCTTTCTCTCTCTCTCTCTCCCCCTCCCCATCCCTTTCTCTCTCTCTCTCTCTCCCCCTCCCCATCCCTTTCTCTCTCTCTCTCTCCCCCTCCCCATCCCTTTCTCTCTCTCTCTCTCCCCCTCCCCATCCCTTTCTCTCTCTCTCTCTCCCCCTCCCCATCCCTTTCTCTCTCTCTCTCTCCCCCTCCCCATCCCTTTCTCTCTCTCTCTCTCCCCCTCCCCATCCCTTTCTCTCTCTCTCTCTCCCCCTCCCCATCCCTTTCTCTCTCTCTCTCTCCCCCTCCCCATCCCTTTCTCTCTCTCTCTCTCCCCCTCCCCCTCCCCCTCTCTCTCTCTCTCTTCCCCTCCCCCCCCCCCTCTCTCTCCCTCTCTCCTCCTCCTCCTCCCTTTCTCTCTCTCCCTCTCCCCTTCCCCATCCCTTTCTCTCTCTCTCTCTCCCCCTCCCCATCCCTTTCTCTCTCTCTCTCTCCCCCCTCCCCATCCCTTTCTCTCTCTCTCTCTCCCCCTCCCCATCCCTTTCTCTCTCTCTCTCTCCCCCTCCCCATCCCTTTCTCTCTCTCTCTCTCCCCCTCCCCATCCCTTTCTCTCTCTCTCTCCCCCTCCCCCTCCCTCTTTCTCTCTCTCTCTCCCCCCCATCCCTTTCTCTCTCTCTCTCTCCCCCTCCCCATCCCTTTCTCTCTCTCTCTCTCCCCCTCCCCATCCCTTTCTCTCTCTCTCTCTCCCCCTCCCCATCCCTTTCTCTCTCTCTCTCCCCTCCCCATCCCTTTCTCTCTCTCTCTCTCCCCCCCTCCCCATCCCTTTCTCTCTCTCTCTCTCCCCCTCCCCATCCCTTTCTCTCTCTCTCTCTCCCCCTCCCCATCCCTTTCTCTCTCTCTCTCTCCCCCTCCCCATCCCTTTCTCTCTCTCTCTCTCCCCCTCCCCATCCCTTTCTCTCTCTCTCTCTCCCCCTCCCCATCCCTTTCTCTCTCTCTCTCTCCCCCTCCCCATCCCTTTCTCTCTCTCTCTCCCCTCCCCATCCCTTTCTCTCTCTCTCTCTCCCCCTCCCCATCCCTTTCTCTCTCTCTCTCTCCCCCTCCCCATCCCTTTCTCTCTCTCTCTCTCCCCCTCCCCATCCCTTTCTCTCTCTCTCTCTCCCCCTCCCCATCCCTTTCTCTCTCTCTCTCTCCCCCTCCCCATCCCTTTCTCTCTCTCTCTCTCCCCCTCCCCATCCCTCTCTCTCTCTCTCCCCCTCCCCATCCCTTTCTCTCTCTCCCCCCTCCCATCCCTTTCTCTCTCTCTCTCTCCCCCTCCCCATCCCTTTCTCTCTCTCTCTCCCCTCCCCATCCCTTTCTCTCTCTCTCTCTCCCCCTCCCCATCCCTTTCTCTCTCTCTCTCTCCCCCTCCCCCTCCCTTTCTCTCTCTCTCTCCCCCCCTCCCCATCCCTTTCTCTCTCTCTCTCCCCCTCCCCATCCCTTTCTCTCTCTCTCTCCCCCTCCCCATCCCTTTCTCTCTCTCTCTCCCCCTCCCCATCCCTTTCTCTCTCTCCCTCCCCCTCCCCATCCCTTTCTCTCTCTCTCTCCCCCTCCCCATCCCTTTCTCTCTCTCTCTCCCCCTCCCCATCCCTTTCTCTCTCTCTCTCCCCCTCCCCATCCCTTTCTCTCTCTCTCTCCCCCTCCCCATCCCTTTCTCTCTCTCTCTCCCCCTCCCCATCCCTTTCTCTCTCTCTCTCCCCCTCCCCATCCCTTTCTCTCTCTCTCCCCCTCCCCATCCCTTTCTCTCTCTCTCTCCCCCCCCCCACCCCTCTCCCTCTCTCTCCCCCTCCCCCTCCCTCTCTCTCTCTCTCCCCCTCCCCATCCCTCTCTCTCTCTCTCCCCCTCCCCATCCCTCTCTCTCTCTCTCTCCCCCTCCCCATCCCTTTCTCTCTCTCTCTCCCCCTCCCCACCCCTTTCTCTCTCTCTCCCCCCCCCCCTCCCTTTCTCTCTCTCTCTCCCCCTCCCCATCCCTTTCTCTCTCTCTCTCCCCCTCCCCATCCCTTTCTCTCTCTCTCCCCCTCCCCATCCCTTTCTCTCTCTCTCTCTCTCCCCCTCCCCCTCCCTTTCTCTCTCTCTCTCCCCCTCCCCATCCCTTTCTCTCTCTCTCTCCCCCTCCCCATCCCTTTCTCTCTCTCTCTCCCCCTCCCCATCCCTTTCTCTCTCTCTCTCCCCCTCCCCATCCCTTTCTCTCTCTCTCTCCCCCTCCCCATCCCTTTCTCTCTCTCTCTCCCCCTCCCCATCCCTTTCTCTCTCTCTCCCCCCTCCCCATCCCTTTCTCTCTCTCTCTCCCCCTCCCCATCCCTTTCTCTCTCTCTCTCTCCCCTCCCCATCCCTTTCTCTCTCTCTCTCCCCCTCCCCATCCCTTTCTCTCTCTCTCCCCCCTCCATCCTTCTCTCTCTCCCCTCCCATCCCTTTCTCTCTCTCTCTCTCTCCCCCTTCCCCATCCCTTTCTCTCTCTCTCTCCCCCTCCCCATCCCTTTCTCTCTCTCTCTCCCCCTCCCCATCCCTTTCTCTCTCTCTCTCCCCCTCCCCATCCCTTTCTCTCTCTCTCCCCCCCTCCCCATCCCTTTCTCTCTCTCTCTCTCCCCCTCTTTCTCTCTCTCTCCCCCCCTCCCCCTCCCTTTCTCTCTCTCTCTCTCCCCCTCCCCATCCCTTTCTCTCTCTCTCTCCCCCTCCCTTTCTCTCTCTCTCCCCCATTTGTCTCTGTCTCTCTCACCTTTTTCCTCTTTCTCTCTTTTTCCCCATCCCTTTCTCTCTCTCTCTCCCCCTCCCTTTCTCTCTCTCTCCCCCATTTGTCTCTGTCTCTCTCACTTTTTTCCTCTTTCTCTCTTTTTCCCCATCCCTTTCTCTCTCTCACTTTTTTCCTTTCTTTCTCTCTACCTCTCTCTCTCTACCCATTTCTGTCTCACTTTATACCTTTCTTTCTTTCTTTCTCTCTCTACCCCTCTCTCCCTCCCCCATCCCTCTCTTTCTCTCTCTCACTGTTTTCCTTTCTTTCTTTCTCCCTCCCTCCCTCCCTCCATTTCTATCTCTGTCTCTCTCACTTTTTTCCTTTCTCTCTACCCCTCTCTCCCTCCCCCATCCCTCTCTCTCTCTCCCACTTCCTCTCTTTTTCCCCCATCCCTTTCTCTCTCTCACTTTTTTCCTTTCTTTCTCTCTTCCCCTCCCTTCCTCCCTCTCTCTACCCCTCCCTTCCTCCCTCCCTCCACCCCTTTCTCTCTCTCTCCCTCTCTCTACCCATTTCTGTCTCACTTTATACCTTTCTTTCTTTCTCTCTACCCCTCTCTCCCTCCCCCATCCCTCTCTTTCTCTCTCACTGTTTTCCTTTCTTTCTTTCTCCCTCCCTCCCTCCATTTCTATCTCTGTCTCTCTCACTTTTTTCCTTTCTCTCTACCCCTCTCTCCCTCCCCCCATCCCTCTCTCTCTCTCTCTCTCACTGTTTTCCTTTCTTTCTTTCTCCCCCTCCCTCCCTCCCTCCCTCCCTCCCTCCATTTCTATCTCTGTCTCTCTCACTTTTTTCCTTTCTCTCTACCCCTCTCACCCTCCCCCCCATCCCTCTCTCTCTCTCCCACTTCCCCCTCCCTCCCTCCCTCCCTCCCTCTCCCCCTCACTTTCCCGCCTCCCTCTCCCCCCCCTCACTTTCCCGCCTCCCTCTTCCCCCCCTCACTTTCCCGCCTCCCTCTCTCCCCCCCCCTCCCTCTTCGCTATAGAAACGATAACGTTTTAGAGTCGATGTGAGAACTCTCAACACCTTCTGACCAATCAGAATCGAGAACTGGTGCGCAGAGGTTTTCTGAGCATGTGTTACACCTGATGCAATACTAGATTTTTATTTATTTATTTATTTTTAACTTCCTTTGAGCCTAGATCGATTTCTGTCCCTCTTTGCAGAGTTTTCTAAGGGAGGAAAGAAAAATTTGCTCCTTTAACGCGTAACACATATGCTTCCGGGTCAAGCCCCGCCCCCGTTTTAAAACAGCGTTGTATAATCCATACCCTGGGGGTTTAATAAGGAGAAAATGGCACTCAGATGTAAATGATGGGAATGTCAACACCCCAAGCAGGTGAAGAGACATCCCCAGGTGTTCCTCACCTTTGAGCGAGGTCTCCACCAGGCGCAGGTACTGTCTGGAGCTCTTGTTGCCGTGACTCATCTTCTGCGCCATGCCGTTCCTCTGGAGCACGCACTCCTCCAGCTGGACCACGTTCTCGTGCCGCTTCTCCAGGCTGGTCAGGGCCCAGAACTCGGCCAGTGCCAGCTCCACGTTCTCAGGCGCGTCGCAGCGCAGCTTCTTGACGGCCACCACGGTCCCGGAGCTCCGCGCCACCGCCTCGTACACCACGCCGTAGCTGCCGCGGCCGACCTCCCGGACCAGGCTGTACCGCGGCGCCGACACCGTCTGCTCCAGAGGGTGATCCTCCTCTCTTTCTCCCTCTCCTTCTTCCATGGCGGCGGTGGCGGTGCTGTGAGCTCGGACATTCCCGGTGCTCAGTGAGCGCAGGACCGGGACGTGTTCCCCGTGCTCGCTGGAGCGCTTACAGGCCCTGGTCATCCGCCTTCTCTGTCTCTGTCCAGTGTCCATCGCATGTCCTCCTTCAGCACAACAAACCTACATAACCAGCGCGTCTTCTTTTTCTGCTCCACTCTCTGTTTTGTTTCGTTTCTGTTCTGGTCTTTTGGGTATAAAGCAGGCAGCCATCTTGTGACCCCGCGGGGCGCGTCACTGAACTGCGCTCACTCCATTTGAAATGAATCCGGACCGTACCATTATCTCAAAAGCTAGAGGGGGAGAGGGAGGGAGGTTGGCTCTTAAAGCTCAGTTGGTCCTGAGGTGAGGTGAGGGACTTTCCAGATCAGATACAAAAAAAACTACTAAACCTCTGCTAAATCTTTTCAGATGAAAAGTTGCTAAATGAGTGCAGTGAGAGTCGGTAGATGACTTCTTAAGCTAATTTGCATATTAATAGAACCGTCCGGCTTATTTGCATATCGAAATTGGGATACATGACGAAGCAATATCTATAGAAGAAAATACCAGACGGTGACGCATTTCTTAAAATCAAAACTAATTGTTTACATTATTTAACTATTTTGTTCAGAATGCAGACGAAATGAAGGAAGTGGATGGAATAAAAGACGGTTTGTTTTTTGTTTTTTTTTTATCGCTTATCACTGCTTGATTGATGATCAGTGATTGGTCAGTAGTGAGCACCATTCACCAGTCATGGTGATCAGTTCGATATCATTTTTATTTTTAAATAATAAAAAATATTTCTTTCACGGTTTTAATTTTTGTCTACTAATTTTCCGAGCACCGTGTTCTCTGACTCCAAGCTCATTTGAATAGCCCCGCCCACTTTACGATCACTTTGCCATTTCCTATCCCCCTGATTAATTAAGCACAAAAACATCACACTGACATTCAGGAGCATTAAACGATAAATACACAACTTTTCATTAAGTTCCTGTGTAAATATCTGTAGAGTGTTCACAGCGAGATAGACTTTTTCATTTTATTAAGTATGCAAATACGCATAGAATTACATGTTTAATGAGACGACTCCTCATTTGCATAAACAACTATTCAAATACAACGACTGCTTGCAAGATGATCAAGTTTTTATCTGATAATAAAGAATATTAAAATACTGTAATGAATAAACAGTATATTTATGAAATTAGCAGAAAGCTTTTGCTCACACATTCATGCAGAACATTTCTGTTGATACACAGTTTAATCTACATTTCCCCTTTAAAGGTCAGTCTACGTGTGCAGCAGTGTGTGGTCTGGAGTCACATCGTCAGTGTTCCTGACTGAATTCTGGAGAAATTGAATATAGTAAATGGAATCTGTATCAAAAACCCAATGCCAGGTTTAACTGTTCATCAGAAGCGACATGCAGAGTAAAACCTCCTGCAGAAATAATAAGATGCTCATGGTCCAGTAGGTCATTTCAGGTCTGCAGCATCTTTAAACAGGC
This sequence comes from Hemibagrus wyckioides, assembly GCF_019097595.1. Classification (NCBI taxonomy): domain Eukaryota; kingdom Metazoa; phylum Chordata; class Actinopteri; order Siluriformes; family Bagridae; genus Hemibagrus; species Hemibagrus wyckioides. The sequence continues at coordinate 1,522,172 of NC_080720.1, forward strand.
ATCTTTAAGGTGGTCCATCTCTGGATGCCTCAGGATCCTCACAGGGTTGGCCTCTGTCTACTGGAGCTGGCACAATCTCTATATGCCTCGGGATGGTTAGAAGAACAGAAACAAGTGGAACAGAATTAGCATAGCTGCTGTTCATGATGTCAGAACTAGATGATAATGTGTATTTAATCAGATGTACTGGAGTATGAGGTTATGGGATGTATTATGTGTATGTCTGGATAAAGAGTCTTGTCTTTAATCTACTGTTAAACTGGGAGATTGTGTCTGAGCCCTGAACACTGTCAGGAAGACTGTTCCAAAGTTTAGGAGATAAATACCAAAACTCTCTACCCCCTTTTTACTGGACTGTGATATTCTGGGAACCAGAATCAGAAGTACGGAGGTTTGTGATCTTAAGGAGCGTGATGGATTGTAGTGTGTTAGAAGACTGGTTAAATACGCTGGAGCTGAACCATTTAGTGCCTTTTACGTAAGTAGCAATAGTTTCACTACTCTCACGATCAGTAATGTTTCCTACCTAGCTTAATGCTAATCATGCTAACATGCTGTAATAGCAGCCTCCATGTTATTTTCCCACTTTATAAAACAAAACACTCAATTTTACTCATCCAGGTTACATTCAGGTTAAACTGAGTCATATGGAGAGTGTGTTCATTATACAGACACACTAATGACCTGAATGTGTGTGTCTGTGTGTGTGTGTGTGTGTGTGTGTGATGTACAGATAATTGTCATGAAGCTCTGTTATGAAGAGGTCTCCAGGATCCAGAGCTCTTAGGCTTGGAGTGGCTGCCATGGCAACGTAAACTATTGTCATGTCTGAATTTCTGAGAATACAATGAAAGAGAGAGAGAGAGAGAATACAATGCAGATGCATGTGCAATGCAAATGAACGTTTCATGAATCCACAATCGATCCTCTGAATGAATCCTGCAGCCTGAGCTCACACTGAGACAGGCTAACTTCTTTCATGTAACTACAAATGGATAAAAAGTACTACATGTCTTTCTCTAAAGAATAAAAAAGAAGGCAAATTGCTGTTATGAGGAATGAAACACTTCAGGATGTGTTGCTGTAGGAAATGAATCAATGTTTGCTTTAATCTTTTTCCTTAAAACTTTTTAAAAATCTTCTATAAAGTAATCTGTTGTTGTTGTTGACCACCAGGAGGCCTCTATAAATGAATTTGTAATATACACCGGTCAGCCATAAGATTGTGAGCAGTGACCAGTGAAGTGAATAAGACTGAGTATCTCCTCATCATGGCACCTGTTAGTGGGTGGGATATATTAGGCAGCAGGTCAACATTTTGTCCTCAAAGTTGATGTTAGAAGCAGGAAAAATGGACAAGTGTAAGGATTTGAGTGAGTTTGACCAAAAGGGCCAAATTGTGATGGCTAGACCACTGGATCAGAGCATCTCCAAAACTCCAGCTCTTGTGGGGTGTTCCCGGTCTGCAGTGGTCAGTATCTATCAAAAGTGGTCCAAGGAAGGAACAGTGGTGAACCGGAGACAGGGTCATGGGAGGTCAAGGCTCATTGATGGACATGGGGAGAGAAGGCTGGCCCGTGTGATCCGATCCAACAGACGAGCTACTGTTGATCAAACTGCTGAAGAAGTTAATGCTGGTTCTGATAGAAAGGGGTCAGAATACACAGTGCAGGACAATTTGTTGTGTATGGGGCCGCATAGCCGCAGACCAGTCAGGGTGCCCATGCTGACCCCTGTGCACCACTGAAAGCACCAACAATGGGCACATGAGCATCAGAACTGAACCACGGAGCAATGGAAGAAGGTGGCCTGGTCTGATTCCCCAGATCTCAATCCAATCCAGCATCTGTGGGATGTTCTGGACAAACAAGTCCGATCCATGGAGGCCCCACCTCACAACTTAGAGGACTTAGAGGATCTGCTGCTAACATCTTGGTGTCAGATCCCACAGCACACCTTCAGGGATCTAGTGGAGTCCATGCCTCAACGGGTCAGGGCTGTTTTGGGACCAAAACATTAGGAAGGTGGTCATAATGTTAAGGCTGATTGGTGTATGTACAACTTTAAAAAACGAATAACAAATTATTATATAATTAAATATCCTTCTTAAATCATTAAATAAATAAGAAAACATAAAAAACATTAATACAAATTAATGAATAAAATCTAAATAACTGATGAATAAATAAATCATATGCAACTGATAATAAATCTTAATGTAGTGTGTTAATTCTCAGGTACAGTGCTATATTAAACTGGCTTTGTTTGGTTGTTTGTTTTTGTGTTTCTCTGTGCAGAGGGAAAGGATGAAAACGAGGTGTGAGGATGAGGATGAAGATGAGGATGTTGCCCTTGTTGCTGTTTGTTCCTATTAAGCATTGCTCTTCTGATTGTTGAACACAGCTAATCAGGAGTTATTAAGTGGTTACACACCTACACACACACACACACACACACCTACACACACACACACGGTGCTTCATCACAATTACGGCTCTCCTGCAGCTGAAGAGCATCTGATTGTCTGAGAGTCTGGAAGCTGAACAGAGACTCGAGGACCTTGACGATATTTTTTTGTTCAAATGGAGAACAAAGACGAGTGTGTGTGTGTGTGTGTGTCTGTGTGTGTGTGTTTTTCATCTTCCATCACTATCTCCTTCTTTGTAGTTTGTATATTAATTACTCCTGTACAATCTGACATCACTACACTCATACACAACACCGAGAACCATAAACGTCTTCACTCTTCTCTCTGGAGGAACAGAAAAGCTGTAAACTGTAAATATTTATGCAGCTATTCACCCTTCAGTGCAGCAGCGTGGGGTATAAAATCACAAATCAGTTCACATCTAACATCAGAATAAATAAATAATAAATAAAGAAGATATTTTTTTAAAAAAAAGAATCAAATCTCAGTGATGTTCATGTATTGAAGTTTGTATTTTATTTATATGCTGTATTTTGTAAAAAATATATTTTATATATATATATTTCTTTTTTATTTTTATATTTATATTTTAAATATTTTTTAAATAATATTTTTTCCCTCTGTTCTGTAACAGCTAATTCCATTTTTTTTTGACGCTTTGAACTATTTTTTAAAACACAGACAGTTCTTTAAAAAATGCTGCATGCATCGCTGCATGTTGCTCTGTGTATGATTGTGTATTTGGTTGCTGGTTTGGATATTTCAGAATTTTCTTTCAATTTTTTGCTTTTTTTTAATTTTTTGCTATCTCTACAGTCGACACAGAAAGGTCTAAAAAAAAAACAAAAACATCTAGTTAATAGGGAAAAAAACTCCTTGTTGATGAGGGAAGTGTGAGAAGCTGACAAAAAAGTGACTGTGGAAATTCTACAGTAGCTAATAATCACTCTGTACAGCCGCGATGATCAGAAAAGGGTTATCTCAGAATGAATAAAAATAAGAAAAAAGATTGGTTACAATAACAGCAGGGTTTGACTCCTGATCACCGAAACTGGATAAATGAACCAGGAGATGTTTTTATCAACTAAAATTGTTATTCATAGTATTGATATGTCTAACACACTGTCATTATCATCATCTACTTTATCATCATCATCACCTGTTAGAGTGTCTGATCTAACCAAATTATCTGAGTAAAGATCGTTTCTATTCTAAGCGACCCATTGATGCCAAACCTGCAGTAAACAGAACATTAGCGCTAATCTCCTTACCGGCTATATTTACTCTTCAGCGGACATGCTCAGAGCTCACGCCGTCAACCCTTACATGAACGGTTCCACATTCTGTAGAGTTAAAGCTCCACGCTGATGTTATGTCATGAATCTACACAAAACAGCCCATAATATTCAACTGGAGAGAAAAGTTGGAATTATTCAGTCTTTGTTAATGATAAATTTGCCCTCAGAAGTCATGTAACTAGGAGATCTGTGTGGAATTCAAGCGTGAGATGATCTGTAGGTGAATTCCTGGAAGAACCCAGAGGGTGTTAGAGAACATACCTGAACATACAGCACCATGAAAGCCATGGAGAGAATCCAGGACAAACTTCTGAAAAAGTATCAACCAAAGAGGCTAACATGATGCTACCACCACCACCATGCTTCACCGTGGAGATCCATGTCCTCAGGCAGGTGAGCCGTCTTGAGTTCTCCTGAAAATTTGACATCAGTCTTCATCTCCATCAAACTTCATCTTCGTGCAAATCCTATTTCTTTGCTTTTATACACATCCTGAAGTCATGATTTTTTGATCACGAGAAAGTTTTTTTTGTTAGTTTCTTATTTCTTTAGAATAAATACAATGTTCTTATTAAACATTTATAAGCTTTAGGGTTTTAATATAATGTCCACACGGGAGCTGGTTGCTCTCACCCTGACAGATGGCTGAGGTTAACGAGAATTAAAGGAGGAATCTGTATAACCTCGGGCCTGAGGGTCAGATTATAGTGGAATGTGTCAAAAGTTTTGAGTTTTCTGATAAGCCATCGATAATCAGTAATGAAGTGGGGCTACCATGTGGGGAAAAGTTACACTGGAGACTCCAGTGAACGGGAAACCTGTTACTATAGCAACAATAACGTTGATCTAATGAGTGCATCACTGTGAACCTGCGCTACCATTACAGACACCTTCTGACCAATCAGAACGCAGAAATCCTATCACTGTTCCTCTCTGATGGCGACTCCAGCTTGATGCAGCAGGTGCACATGTGTAACGTAAGTCCATGAAGGAGCATTAGAGGCACTCAGAGCTAATCCCAGATTAACAATACAGCTCTGCAGATTGCCTCCAGGATTGCTCCGGACTCTCTGTGGGTGGAGGCGGAGAGTAATTCCAGGCTGATTCCAGGCAGGTCATACCACCAACCACGACATGTTTATTCCACTCTAATCATTACAAAAGTGCTGCTCCACCAGAAACACGCTGCTAGCTGTAGTTTAGCTAATCTGAAGCTTAATAACCATCACTAAAGGCTAGGGGTAAAAGACAAAGGGGGGTAAAGGAGAAGAAAAATATAAAACATTCTAATTATTCAGGTTATTAATAGTTTATTATGTAATAGCTTTGTAATAGCTTTATTATGTAACTGTCATTTACTTCATCAGAGACTTTATTTCTGATTATTACATTAGTTTATTATTACTTTTTAATGTGAAACTTTCTATTATATGCTTATTATTTATTATTATTATAATTATTATTATTATTTGGCCATTACATTATATTGTTTATGATTATACGTTTTTGTTTTTGTTGTTTTAATAATTTAAAAATAACGCTATTAATACTTCTAAAGCACTTGAAATGTATGAAAGGTACTTAACGTAACAAAATGCATTATTATCAATAATTAATAATGCAAAAAAAGAGAAAAGTAACAACAAAAGAAAATTAAATTAAAACGTGTTATGTCTAAATTCGCTCAAAAGTGCTGAATAAAGTCATATATACATATAGAATATAAAACATACAAATAAATACACATAAAAATGACTTTCTGTCACTGTTAAGCACTCTCTGCTGCTATAACAATACAGTGATGTGTTATAAAGCTGTTATAAACTGGTAACACCAATAAATACAGAACGCTGCCACTGATTACACAACTAATACCTAATAATCTATCACTTTGCACTAGTTGTGTTTTATATGTTAATACATTAATATAATAAAACAAATATTATTAATAAACAGTTGAATTAGAACTAAAAAAGGGACAGCTATAAGTGAGTTATTCATTAATATTCATGAAATGGCACACGTGACCACGCCCCATTTATAATGTACAAGGCAACGCGTTGGTCCCGCCCCTTCATAAATTCTCCACTAGCTCCACCCTCTTGTCCATCACGACGTTGTTCGCTCTGGCGCTCAGGCTGTCAGTCAGAAACTCTGTCCTTCTGAGGAGATTAATGTCGAAATAAGAACCGCGGAGTGCAGCTGTGATTTATTTATAAGAGGGAAAAAAGCGGATTATGGCTGAAAACCCTCAGAGTGGAGTTTATTCATCGAGAACGGGATTGCATGATGTCCCGGTGAGAGGAGCCGCTGACAGGAGATGAGCTCGAGACTTGGTGCGCTCGCGCAGAAAGTGTGTGACAGGAAAGAGCTCGGCTAACGGCTAACAAATCTCTCTCTCTGTTCATGAGGAAACTTCTGTCTGTGTCTCTCTGAGCTTTGTGGTGAGTAGGA
>NC_080720.1:1530851-1663351 GCF_019097595.1 Hemibagrus wyckioides
AGTGAGACATGCAGGCGTTATAGTGAGACATGCAGGCGTTATAGTGAGACATGCAGGCGTTATAGTGAGACATGCAGGCGTTACAGTGAGACATGCAGGTGTTACAGTGAGACGTGCAGGTGTTACAGTGATACATGCAGGCGTTATAGTGAGACATGCAGGCATTACAGTGAGACGTGAATGCTGTTACAGTGAGATGTGTAGGTGTTACAGTGAAACATGCAGGCGTTACAGTGAAATGTGCAGATGTTACAGTGAGACGTGAATGGTGTTACAGTGAGACGTGAATGGTGTTACAGTGAGACGTGCAGGTGTTACAGTGAGACATGCAGGTGTTACAGTGAGACGTGCAGGCATTACAGTGAGACATGCAGGCATTACAGTGAGACATGCAGGCATTACAGTGAGACGTGCAGGTGTTACAGTGAGACGTGTAGACGTTACAGTGAGACGTGTAGACGTTACAGTGAGACGTGCAGGTGTTACAGTGAGACGTGCAGGTGTTACAGTGAGACGTGTATGCATTACAGTGAGACGTGTAGGTGTTACAGTGAGACGTGTAGGTGTTACAGTGAGACGTGTAGGTGTTACAGTGAGACGTGTAGGCGTTACAGTGAGACGTGTAGCCGTTACAGTGAGACTTGTAGGTGTTACAGTGAGACTTGTAGGTGTTACATTGAGACGTGTAGGTGTTACAGTGAGACGTGTAGGTGTTACATTGAGACGTGTAGGTGTTACATTGAGACGTGTAGGTGTTACATTGAGACGTGTAGGTGTTACAGTGAGACGTGTAGGTGTTACATTGAGACGTGTAGGTGTTACAATACCTTGCAAAAGTATTCATACCCCTTGAACTTTTCCACATCTTGTCATGCAAATAAATATCTGAAAAGTGTGGTGTGTACTTGTATTCACTCTGTGAATTTGTATTCATTTACTCTGATGCCCCCTAACTAAAATCCTGTGGAACCAATTTCCTTCAGAAGTCACCTAATTAGTAAATAGAGTCCTCCTATGTGTAATCTCAGTATAAATACAGCTGTTCTGCCCTTAGAGGTTTGTTGGGGAACATTAGTGAACAAACAGCATCATGAAGCCCAAAGAACACACCAGACAGGTCAGGCATAAAGTTGTGGAGAAGTTTAAAGAAGGGTTAGGTTATAAAAAAAATATCCCAAGCTTTGAACATCTCACAGAGCACTGTTCATTACACCATCCGAAAATGGAAAGAGTATGGAAACTGCAAACCTACCAAGACATGGTCATCCACCGAAACTGACAGGTCAGGCAACGAGAGCATTAATCAGAAAAGCAGCCAAGAGGCCCATGGTAACTCTGGAGGAGATCCATAGCTCAGGTGGGAGACTCTGCCCACGGGACAACTATTAGTGGTGCACTCTAAAGCCATAAGAAGTTCTGTTTGCAGTTTGTGACAAGCCATGTGGGGGACACAGCAAACATGTGGAAGAAGGTGCTCTGGTCAGATGAGAATAAAATTGAACTTTTTGGCCTAAATGCAAAACACTATTGTGTGACAGAAAACTAACACTGCACATCACCCTGAACACACCATCCCCACTGTGAAACATGGTGGTGACAGAATCAGCAGGGACAGAGAGGCTGGTCAGAGTTGATGGGAAGATGGACGGGGCCAAATACAGGGCAATCTTAGAAGAAAACCTGTTAGAGTCTGTAAAAGACTTGAGACTGGGGTGGAGGATCTCCAGAGCTACAATAGAACGGTTTAGATCAAAGCAAATTCATGTGTAAGAATGGCCTGGTCAAAGTCCAGACCTAAATCCAATTGAGAATCTGTGGCAAGAATTGAAAATTGCAGTTCACAGACGCTTGAGCTATTTTGCAAAGAAAAATGGGCAAAAAGTTTTACTCTCTAGAAGTGCAAAACTGAGAGACATACCCCCAAAAGACTTGCAAAAGGTGGTTCTACAAAATATTGATTGAGGAGGGCTGAATACACATACACACCACACATTTCAGATATTTATTTGTAAAAGAATATTTCTGGAAAACCATTGATCATTTTCCTTTCATTTCAGAATTATGTGCCTCTTTGGTCTATCACATAAAATTCCAATAAAATATATTTATGTTTGTGGTGGTAACATGACAAAATGTGGAAAGGTTCAAGGGGTATGAATATTTGTGCAAGGTATTGTACATTATAAGGCGTTACAGTGGAACATGTAGCTTTTATATACTTGCAGGAGTTACATTTTAGGTGTATGTGTTATAATGAGAGCTATAGGTGTTATAATGAGAGGTGTAGGTGTTATAATGAGACGTGTAGATATTATAGTGAGACGTGTAGACGTGTAGGTGTTACAGTGAGACATGTTGGTGTTATAGTGAGACATGTATGTGTAATAGTGGGATGTGTATATGTTAGAGTGAGATGTGTAGGTGTTATAGTGAAACGTGTAGGTGTATAAAATGTACACATTATAGTGAGATGTGTTATAGTGAGATGTGTAGGTGTTATAGTGAGATGTGTTATAGTGAGACATATAGGTGTTATAGTGAGATGTGTTATAGTGAGATGTGTTATAGTGAGATGTGTTATAGTGAGATGTGTTATAGTGAGATGTGTTATAGTGAGACATGTAGGTGTTATAGTGAGATGTGTTATAGTGAGATGTGTTACAGTGAGACATGTTGGTGTTATAGTGAGACATGTATGTGTAATAGTGGGATGTGTATATGTTAGAGTGAAACGTGTAGGTGTATAAAATGTACACATTATAGTGAGATGTGTTATAGTGAGATGTGTTATAGTGAGACATATAGGTGTTATAGTGAGATGTGTTATAGTGAGATGTGTTATAGTGAGACATGTAGGTGTTATAGTGAGATGTGTTATAGTGAGATGTGTTATAGTGAGATGTGTTATAGTGAGATGTGTTATAGTGAGACATGTAGGTGTTATAGTGAGATGTGTTATAGTGAGATGTGTTATAGTGAGATGTGTTATAGTGAGATGTGTTATAGTGAGATGTGTAGGTGTTATAGTGAGATGTGTTATAGTGAGATGTGTAGGTGTTATAGTGAGATGTGTTATAGTGAGATGTGTTATAGTGAGATGTGTTATAGTGAGACATGTAGGTGTTATAGTGAGATGTGTAGGTGTTATAGTGAGATGTGTTATAGTGAGACATGTAGGTGTTATAGTGAGATGTGTTATAGTGAGATGTGTTATAGTGAGACATGTAGGTGTTATAGTGAGATGTGTTATAGTGAGACATGTAGGTGTTATAGTGAGATGTGTTATAGTGAGATGTGTTATAGTGAGATGTGTTATAGTGAGACATGTAGGTGTTATAGTGAGATGTGTTATAGTGAGATGTGTTATAGTGAGATGTGTTATAGTGAGACATGTAGGTGTTATAGTGAGATGTGTTATAGTGAGATGTGTAGGTGTTATAGTGAGATGTGTTATAGTGAGACATGTAGGTGTTATAGTGAGATGTGTTATAGTGAGATGTGTTATAGTGAGATGTGTTATAGTGAGACATGTAGGTGTTATAGTGAGATGTGTAGGTGTTATAGTGAGATGTGTTATAGTGAGACATGTAGGTGTTATAGTGAGATGTGTTATAGTGAGACATGTAGGTGTTATAGTGAGATGTGTTATAGTGAGATGTGTTATAGTGAGATGTGTTATAGTGAGACATGTAGGTGTTATAGTGAGATGTGTTATAGTGAGACATGTAGGTGTTATAGTGAGATGTGTTATAGTGAGATGTGTTATAGTGAGACATGTAGGTGTTATAGTGAGATGTGTTATAGTGAGATGTGTTATAGTGAGATGTGTTATAGTGAGATGTGTTATAGTGAGATGTGTTATAGTGAGACATGTAGGTGTTATAGTGAGATGTGTTATAGTGAGATGTGTAGGTGTTATAGTGAGATGTGTTATAGTGAGATGTGTTATAGTGAGACATCTAGGTGTTATAGTGAGATGTGTTATAGTGAGACATATAGGTGTTATAGTGAGATGTGTTATAGTGAGATGTGTTATAGTGAGACATCTAGGTGTTATAGTGAGATGTGTTATAGTGAGATGTGTTATAGTGAGATGTGTTATAGTGAGATGTGTTATAGTGAGATGTGTTATAGTGAGACATCTAGGTGTTATAGTGAGATGTGTTATAGTGAGATGTGTTATAGTGAGATGTGTAGGTGTTATAGTGAGATGTGTTATAGTGAGATGTGTTATAGTGAGACATGTAGGTGTTATAGTGAGATGTGTTATAGTGAGATGTGTTATAGTGAGATGTGTAGGTGTTATAGTGAGATGTGTTATAGTGAGATGTGTTATAGTGAGATGTGTTATAGTGAGACATGTAGGTGTTATAGTGAGATGTGTTATAGTGAGATGTGTAGGTGTTATAGTGAGATGTGTTATAGTGAGATGTGTTATAGTGAGACATGTAGGTGTTATAGTGAGATGTGTTATAGTGAGACATGTAGGTGTTATAGTGAGATGTGTTATAGTGAGACATATAGGTGTTATAGTGAGACATGTAGGTGTTATAGTGAGATGTGTTATAGTGAGACATATAGGTGTTATAGTGAGATGTGTTATAGTGAGATGTGTTATAGTGAGATGTGTTATAGTGAGATGTGTTATAGTGAGACATGTAGGTGTTATAGTGAGATGTGTTATAGTGAGACATGTAGGTGTTATAGTGAGATGTGTTATAGTGAGATGTGTTATAGTGAGATGTGTTATAGTGAGATGTGTTATAGTGAGACATGTAGGTGTTATAGTGAGATGTGTTATAGTGAGATGTGTAGGTGTTATAGTGAGATGTGTTATAGTGAGATGTGTTATAGTGAGACATCTAGGTGTTATAGTGAGATGTGTTATAGTGAGATGTGTTATAGTGAGACATCTAGGTGTTATAGTGAGATGTGTTATAGTGAGATGTGTTATAGTGAGACATGTAGGTGTTATAGTGAGATGTGTTATAGTGAGACATGTAGGTGTTATAGTGAGATGTGTTATAGTGAGACATGTAGGTGTTATAGTGAGATGTGTTATAGTGAGATGTGTTATAGTGAGACATGTAGGTGTTATAGTGAGATGTGTTATAGTGAGATGTGTAGGTGTTATAGTGAGATGTGTTATAGTGAGATGTGTTATAGTGAGACATGTAGGTGTTATAGTGAGATGTGTTATAGTGAGACATGTAGGTGTTATAGTGAGATGTGTTATAGTGAGACATATAGGTGTTATAGTGAGACATGTAGGTGTTATAGTGAGATGTGTTATAGTGAGACATATAGGTGTTATAGTGAGATGTGTTATAGTGAGATGTGTTATAGTGAGATGTGTTATAGTGAGATGTGTTATAGTGAGACATGTAGGTGTTATAGTGAGATGTGTTATAGTGAGACATGTAGGTGTTATAGTGAGATGTGTTATAGTGAGATGTGTTATAGTGAGATGTGTTATAGTGAGATGTGTTATAGTGAGACATGTAGGTGTTATAGTGAGATGTGTTATAGTGAGATGTGTAGGTGTTATAGTGAGATGTGTTATAGTGAGATGTGTTATAGTGAGACATCTAGGTGTTATAGTGAGATGTGTTATAGTGAGATGTGTTATAGTGAGACATCTAGGTGTTATAGTGAGATGTGTTATAGTGAGATGTGTTATAGTGAGACATGTAGGTGTTATAGTGAGATGTGTTATAGTGAGACATGTAGGTGTTATAGTGAGATGTGTTATAGTGAGACATATAGGTGTTATAGTGAGACATGTAGGTGTTATAGTGAGATGTGTTATAGTGAGATGTGTTATAGTGAGATGTGTTATAGTGAGACATGTAGGTGTTATAGTGAGATGTGTTATAGTGAGACATGTAGGTGTTATAGTGAGATGTGTTATAGTGAGATGTGTTATAGTGAGATGTGTTATAGTGAGATGTGTTATAGTGAGACATGTAGGTGTTATAGTGAGATGTGTTATAGTGAGATGTGTAGGTGTTATAGTGAGATGTGTTATAGTGAGATGTGTTATAGTGAGACATCTAGGTGTTATAGTGAGATGTGTTATAGTGAGATGTGTTATAGTGAGATGTGTTATAGTGAGACATCTAGGTGTTATAGTGAGATGTGTTATAGTGAGATGTGTTATAGTGAGATGTGTTATAGTGAGACATGTAGGTGTTATAGTGAGATGTGTTATAGTGAGATGTGTTATAGTGAGATGTGTTATAGTGAGATGTGTAGGTGTTATAGTGAGATGTGTTATAGTGAGATGTGTTATAGTGAGATGTGTTATAGTGAGACATGTAGGTGTTATAGTGAGATGTGTTATAGTGAGATGTGTTATAGTGAGATGTGTAGGTGTTATAGTGAGATGTGTTATAGTGAGATGTGTTATAGTGAGATGTGTTATAGTGAGACATGTAGGTGTTATAGTGAGATGTGTTATAGTGAGATGTGTTATAGTGAGACATGTAGGTGTTATAGTGAGATGTGTTATAGTGAGATATGAAGATGTTATAGTGAGACGTGTAGGTGTTATAGTGAGATGTGTTATAGTGAGATGTGTTATAGTGAGATGTGTAGGTGTTATAGTGAGATGTGTTATAGTGAGATGTGTTATAGTGAGATGTGTTATAGTGAGACATGTAGATGTTATAGTGAGATGTGTAGACATGTAGGTGTTACAGTGACACGTGTAGATGTTAAAGTGAGACGGGTATATGTTATAGAGAGACATGTAGGTGTTATAGTGTGACGTGTCGGTGGTATAGTGAGACGAGTAGGTGTTATAGTGAGACATGTAGGTGTTATAGTGAGACATGTAGACGTTATAGTGAGACGTGTTATAGTGAGACATGTAGGTGTTACAGTGAGACCTGTAATAGTGAGATGTGTAGGTGTTATAGTGAGACTTGTAGGTGTTATAATAAGACGTGTAATAGTGAGACGTGTAGGTGTCACAGTGAGACGTGTGGGTGTCATAGTGACACGTGCAGATGTTATAGTGAGATGTGTTATAGTGAGACGTGTAGGTGTTATAGTGAGCTGGTAGGTGTTATAGTGAGATGTGTAGATGTTATAGTGAGATGTGGTATAGTGAGACGTGTAGGTGTTATAGTGAGACGTGTAGGTGTTATAGTGAGACGTGTAGGTGTTATAGTGGGACGTGTAGGTGTTATAGTGAGACGTGTAGGTGTTATAGTGGGACGTGTAGGTGTTATAGTGAGACGTGTAGGTGTTATAGTGGGACTTGTAGGTGTTATAGTGAGACGTGTAGGTGTTATAGTGAAACGTGTTATAGTGAGACGTGTAGGTGTTATAGTGAAACGTGTTATAGTGAGACGTGTAGGTGTTATAGTGAAACGTGTTATGGTGTGACGTGTAGGTGTTATAGTGAAACGTGTAGGTATTATAGTGAGACTTCTAGGTGTTATAGTGAGATATGTAGGAGTTATAGTGAGACGTGTAGGTGGTATAGTGAGACATGAAGGTGTTATAGTGAGACGTGTTATAGTGAGATATGAAGATGTTATAGTGAGACGTGTAGGTGTTATAGTGAGACGTGTAGGTGGTATACTGATACATGTAGGTGTTATAGTGAAACGTGTTATAGTGAGACGTGTAGGTGTTATAGTGAGACGTGTAGGTGTTATAGTGAGACGTGTAGGTGTTATAGTGAGACGTGTAGGTGGTATACTGATACATGTAGGTGGTATAGTGAAACGTGTTATAGTGAGACGTGTAGGTGTTATAGTGAGACGTGTAGGTGGTATACTGATACATGTAGGTGTTATAGTGAAACGTGTTATAGTGAGACGTGTAGGTGTTATAGTGAGACGTGTAGGTGTTATAGTGAGACGTGTAGGTGTTATAGTGAGACGTGTAGGTGGTATACTGATACATGTAGGTGGTATAGTGAAACGTGTTATAGTGAGACGTGTAGGTGTTATAGTGAAACGTGTTATAGTGAGACGTGTAGGTGGTATAGTGAGACATGTAGGTATTATAGTGAGACTTCTAGGTGTTATAGTGAGATATGTAGGAGTTATAGTGAGACGTGTACGTGGTATAGTGAGACATGTAGGTGTTAAATTGAGACATGTAGGTGGTATAGTGAGACATGAAGGTGTTATAGTGAGACGTGTTATAGTGAGATATGAAGATGTTATAGTGAGACGTGTAGGTGTTATAGTGAGACGTGTAGGTGGTATACTGAGACATGTAGGTGTTATAGTGAAACGTGTTATAGTGAGACGTGTAGGTGTTATAGTGAAACGTGTTATAGTGAGACGTGTAGGTGGTATAGTGAGACATGTAGGTGTTATAGTGAAACGTGTTATAGTGAGACGTGTAGGTGTTATAGTGAAACGTGTTATAGTGAGACGTGTAGGTGTTATACTGAAACGTGTTATAGTGAGACATGTAGGTGTTATAGTGAAACGTGTTATAGTGAGACGTGTAGGTGTTGTAGTGAAACGTGTTATAGTGAGACGTGTAGGTGTTATAGTGAAACGTGTAGGTGTTATAGTGAAACGTGTTATAGTGAAACGTGTTATAGTGAGACGTGTAGGTGTTATAGTGAAACGTGTTATAGTGAGACGTGTAGGTGTTATAGTGAAACGTGTTATAGTGAGACGTGTAGGTGTTATAGTGAAACGTGTTATAGTGAGACGTGTAGGTGTTATAGTGAAACGTGTTATAGTGAGACGTGTAGGTGTTATAGTGAAACGTGTTATAGTGAAACGTGTTATAGTGAGACGTGTAGGTGTTATAGTGAAACGTGTTATAGTGAGACGTGTAGGTGTTATAGTGAAACGTGTTATAGTGAGACGTGTAGGTGTTATAGTGAAACGTGTTATAGTGAGACGTGTAGGTGTTATAGTGAAACGTGTTATAGTGAGACGTGTAGGTGTTATAGTGAAACGTGTTATAGTGAGACGTGTAGGTGTTATAGTGAAACGTGTTATAGTGAGACGTGTAGGTGTTATAGTGAAACGTGTTATAGTGAGACGTGTAGGTGTTATAGTGAAACGTGTTATAGTGAGACGTGTAGGTGTTATAGTGAAACGTGTTATAGTGAGACGTGTAGGTGTTATAGTGAAACGTGTTATAGTGAGACGTGTAGGTGTTATAGTGAAACGTGTTATAGTGAAACGTGTTATAGTGAAACGTGTTATAGTGAGACGTGTAGGTGTTATAGTGAAACGTGTTATAGTGAGACGTGTAGGTGTTATAGTGAAACGTGTTATAGTGAGACGTGTAGGTGTTATAGTGAAACGTGTTATAGTGAGACGTGTAGGTGGTATAGTGAGATGTGTAGGTGTTATAGTGAAACGTGTTATAGTGAAACGTGTTATAATGAGACGTGTGATGTGTGTGAGGCTCAGCTCTTTGATCCTGTTTAATATTCAGACTCTTCCACTGAGTGTATTTTTAGGTCCGGAGCTCAGATGGCAGACGCTGGGATCAGTATTTTGAACACACTTATAACTGCTGCTGCCACATGTACAGTTCTCCATTCTGATTGGTCATCAGGTGTAACTGCAGCTCAATCACACTATAACCCATGCTTTGTGTTTGTGTGCAGTGTTGTAGCTGAATGTTCTAACAGTAAAAAGGAGAAGAATGGCGAAGATCTGCACCAAGCGCTCTTACCCGTCTCATCACCGGCTCTCAGTCCGGGCCTCCACTGACGAACTGGACCAAATCGATAACCGCACCAGCAGGTCGGACATTACATCAAATCTCATTGTTTATTTTGATTTCATCTTGGTTTTTTTGTTCTCACATGCAGACTTTTCTTAAGCTGAAGGTCTGAAGCTAGACAACTGAAGTGAAATATTAATCACAGCGTTTTTGTGTTTATACACATCCAAATTATTTCTATTACTTTTTCTATAAAAGAAAAAGTCCTTTTCATTGGGTGCGTGTTTAAACAGCTCTTCATAACATGATTACATTATTCATGACCCAACGAGGGTCAGAAATATCTGGACAGGCCACGCCCACAGGAGACTTTAGCTTTAGACCTGCTAGCGTGTCCTGTGTTGTGAATAATCTCATAAACCGCCATCACTTTGTCCCCCATGTTCATGTTTGTCACCTAATTTGTGACCGGAATGTTTAACATGATGTTCATTCATCTACACATCTCAGGACACACTCGATATGCGACGACACCATCTCTGATATGAACAGGGACAGTCAGCTCCAGGAGTCTCGCAGGAGCTCCTTCACAGGGGCAGGGGCCATGGCTCGGTAACACACACACATACACACACACACACACCTCCATCACTGTTACTAGGGCTGTCAGATTCCTTTTGCAAACTTTAAATTATTTAAAATATTGAATATTTGCATATTTAATAAATATTCAATAACTTTAACTCAACTATATATGCTTGTAACACCAGACTGACAGCTCTACCATCTACACATCCCCTTCCTCTAGTGCAGTGATTCCCAAACCTGGACCTGATCTGTTATCACTTTAAAGACAGATCAGATCCGATAAATCCTATTGGGAAAACACTGATTTATAGAAAATAAAACACACTGCGTGAAATGCACAACTCTCTCTCTCTCTCTCTCTCTCTCACACACACACACAAAATTAATTGTGATTTCATTAACAATTAGAGATTGGTTTCTTTCTGGATTCTGATTGGTTTTCCTACTTCGTGGTGGTTACAGTAACTCAATTTTCCAAAAAGAAGCTTTGTATGAGTTGTGCATTTGACAGAATAGGATGCTACATACTGTACCGAGAGAAGTTGTTGGTGTCTGACCTGTCCTGCTGTCCCAGGCTGTCCCACTTCCTGTTCATGCTGAGGAACTGGGCGTCTCACAGGCTACAGCCCGAGGTCGAGCGCCCCGACTCCTTCCTGGAGCGATTCCGGGGTCCCGAGCTCAAAGACCTCTCAAGCCGCGGGAGCAACGCCCGCTCCTCGTTAGGTCACCCCGAGCGACCTCACAAGAGGAAGTAAGTCACGGTGTCGCTTCTGCAGGTCAAATAATAAATAAGCCTTCATAACAAGGATTATTAGATTATTAGTTAGAATTATAAAAAGTAGCTGTAGATCATAGATAGGCAGACAGATAGATAGATAGATAGATAGATAGATAGATAGATAGATAGATAGATAGATAGATAGATAGATAGATAGATATAGGTTTTATTAGAAATAATAACACTAAAATGATTCTTTCCTCTGAAGTCACTGGCCACTTGCACTTTACAACACCAACAACTGCAACAACACAGACGAGTAAGTATTTAACTGTATTTACAGCCATGTAGCACCGCTTCTTTATGCAGTTTTTGCAGTTTTTAGCAGTAGGTCTTGCTAGAAATGGATTAGTATCAATATACAGTTTTTACTACAGCAGAAAATTAAAATTAATATTAAAATTAATTTGAACTACACTATATTGCCAAAAGTATTCGCTCACCTGCCTTGACTCGCATATGAATTTAAGTGACATCCCATTCCTAATCCATAGGGTTCAATATGACGTCGGTCCACCCTTTGCAGCTATAACAGCTTCAACTCTTCTGGGAAGGCTGTCCACAAGGTTTAGGAGTGTGTTTATGGGAATTTTTGACCATTCTTCCAGAAGCGCATTTGTGAGGTCACACACTGATGTTGGACGAGAAGGCCTGGCTCTCAGTCTCCGCTCTAATTCATCCCAAAGGTGTTCTATCGGGTTGAGGTCAGGACTCTGTGCAGGCCAGTCAAGTTCATCCACACCAGACTCTGTCATCCATGTCTTTATGGACCTTGCTTTGGTCACTGGAGCACAGTCATGTTGGAAGAGGAAGGGGCCAGCTCCAAACTGTTCCCACAAAGTTGGGAGCATGGAATTGTCCAAAATGTCTTGGTATGCTGAAGCATTCAGAGTTCCTTTCCCTGGAACTAAGGGGCCAAGCCCAGCTCCTGAAAAACAACCCCACACCATAATCCCCCCTCCACCAAACTTTACACTTGGCACAATGCAGTCAGACAAGTACAGTTCTCCTGGCAACCGCCAAACCCAGACTCGTCCATCAGATTGCCAGATGGAGAAGCGCGATTCGTCACTCCAGAGAACGCGTCTCCACTGCTCTAGAGTCCAGTGGCGGCGTGCTTTACACCACTGCATCCGACGCTTTGCATTGCACTTGGTGATGTATGGCTTGGATGCAGCTGCTCGGCCATGGAAACCCATTCCATGAAGCTCTCTGCGCACTGTTCTTGAGCTCATCTGAAGGCCACATGAATTTTGGAGGTCTGTAGCGATTGACTCTGCAGAAAGTTGGCGACCTCTTCGCACTATGTGCCTCAGCATCCGCTGACCCCGCTCCGTCAGTTTACGTGGCCTACCACTTCGTGGCTGAGTTGCTGTCGTTCCCAAACACTTCCACGTTCTTATAATACAGCTGACAGTTGACTGTGGAATATTTAGGAGCGAGGAAATTTCACGACTGGATTTGTTGCACAGGTGGCATCCTATCGCAGTTCCACGCTGGAATTCACTGAGCTCCTGAGAGCGACCCATTCTTTCACAAATGTTTGTAAACAGTCTGCATGCCTAGGTGCTTGATTTTATACACCTGTGGCCATGGCAGTGATTGGAACACCTGATTCTGATTATTTGGATGGGTGAGCGAATACTTTTGGCAATATAGTGTATATTCAATAGGCCTGTATTCTCAGATTATATTAAAAGTTTTATTTCTGCTTCTAATTTAAATTTACAATAAAATGTGTATGTTAAGTTTGAGAGTTTCAGTCTAAAAGTAATTCATCAAGCATTTTAATATAGTTGTGTAAATTATTGCTAAATTTAAAACGTTTAATGTTTCAGTTTACACACTTTTAGAAAAAACTTGTAGGTTCATTTAAAGACTAACTTACTAAGACCACAAATAAAAAACAGACAATATATTTATTTAATATTTAAATTATTATTAGCCCTAATTTTAAGACTTTTTTACTACAATGAATAAATAAATAAACAACAAAAAACTAAAGAGTTTTGGGAAAATTGGTTTTGTTAATCCTAATTTTTCCTTCTTATTTTTTAGGTTAAGAGTAATTCACCAAGCTTTTTAATAAATGTGTGTATGTTAGTCCTTATTTTAGGACTTATTTTAGTAAAAAATAAGAACATTAGTCTAGATTTTAAGACTTACATTTTCAATTTTTATTCTTAAAAAAACAGAATAAAAAAAAATGTTTTGTTTGTTTGTTTGTTTTTTTGAACAAGGCCTTATTTTAAGACTTTTAATTTTATAGTTTGTCTGTGTTTGTTACAATGTGTAGTCTAAAAGTCTTGGCATAAAAATAAATAAAACACCAGAAAATGTAGTAAAATTTAAGACTTAAGACTAATTTTTCAGTCCAGGCCTGTTTATAACTTGGTTCGTTAGTATTCATTTTAAGAAACTATTTTTTTCTGTTTAAAAATAAATCACTGAACTTTTATCCCATTGTGCACCCTGTTCCTAATCTTAGAGGTGAAGTCTAATTATTTTAATCTAAAAACTTAAGACTCTAATAAAAAATTAGAGTAATTCAGTAATTCAGTAAAATTCAGTAATTTACAAAGACAAAACAAACATCTAGAGATTTAAATCTACATGTTATATTAGTTGGTAAGAGTTAGCATTACTAAGTTTGCAGTAATGGACATTCTGTGTGTGCCAGTGTTGCCCCCTATAGGTGGAATAAATTAGTACACCCTGGTAGAATAGTGCTTAGGTCTTCTGTGGTCCCTAGCAGGAAACACTGAAATCTGTTGAACTGAATAAATTCAAAACTGTTGCCTTTAGCAAAAAAGAGGAAACTAAGAAAGATGAGAAAAAAGTGGAAGAGAAAAAAGATGGGGACAAGAAGGAAGAGAAAAAAGATGAAAAGAAGGATGAGAAAAAAGATGAAAAGAAGGACGCAAAAAAAGATGAAAAGAAAGACGAGAAAAAAGATGAAAAGAAAGACGATAAGAAGGATAAGAAAGATGATAAAAAGGCAGAAGAGCCCAAGTAAGTATGAACCAGGTAACAGGTAAATGTTTAAACACGCCCACTCACTGTAGGAGACGTAAGAATCACCAAAACACAATTAGTATTAAAATCTGCCTTGTACCTGATGTGGTCCATCTGTGGGATGGGGTGCCAATACTTTGTGTCTCTATAGCGACCTGTATGGTAGGCGGAGCTAATAAACTAAACCAGGGGTTTTATTTAATGTGACTTTATATGGATTTTGTGAAATTCAGTCACTTCCAATTGAAAGTAGGCGAAAAAAAAACTTTCTTTTTAGTTAAGGCAAAAGTAATGGCACCCCAGAAAGGGGAAGCAGTTATATGAAGATTTCGCTCATGCTGTGTTTAACAGGCGTTCTTTCACAATTTAAGCACCATTTTGATGTTTGCAGCTCTCTGAGCTTTTTGTAAGTAAAATACATACCCATCAGGCATAACATTATGACCACCTGCTTAATATTGTGTTGCTTCACCTTTTGCTGCCAAAACAGCCCTTACCCATCTAGGCATGGACTCCACTAGATCCCTGAAGGTGTGCTGTGGTATCTGGCACCAAGATGTTAACAGCAAATCCTTTAAGTTGCAACTGACCACTGCAGACCGGGAACACCCCACAAGAGCTGCAGTTGTGGAGATGCTCTGATCCAGTGGTCTAGCCATCACAATTTGCCCCTTCATCAAACTCGCTCAAATCCTTACACTTTTTTCTTGCTTCTAACATCAACTTTGAGGACAAAATGTTCACTTGCTGCCTAATATATCCCACCCACTAACAGGTGCCATGATGAGGAGATACTCAGTCTGATTCACTTTACCATAATGTTATGGCTGATCGGTGTACATTGTGCCAGGAACATGCCTGGTCATTTATGACTGGTTTGGCTCCAATGATTAAATAAATAAAGTGATAAATGCTGCACTGTTTGTAGATCTCTGATGCTTATTAAAGCTTCGTATGTTTTAGGAAACACCCATGGGTCATGGATCCAGCCACAGACACATACTATCGATGGCTAGTGATAATAGCAGGGCCAGTGTTTTACAACCTGATGATGCTCATAACAAGGTCTGAATTTGAACTTGGCTCATTTTGTAAAGCTTAATTGAATGGTGGTGGTGGGAGGAGTTCTTACGTTCTGCTTCTTTCTATAGAGCATGTTTTAATGAGCTTCAGGACTCGTACACGACTCTGTGGATGGTCCTGGACTACTCCTCAGATTTGATCTACTACATGGATACGTTTGTGAGATCAAGAACAGGTAAATAGGAAAAAATAGGAGATGTTAGAAGGATTTTCAAAAATAAAAATATAAGAGAATGAAACTGAATTATTATCCATGATTTATAGGTTTCCTAGAGCAAGGACTTCTAGTGAAAGATACCAAGAAGTTAATGGAGAATTACAGAAAAATGGCACAGTTTAAATACGACGTCTTCTCCATGCTCCCAACGGATATTTTCATGATCAAAGTGGGATACAACAACCCTGAACTACGTTTCAACCGCCTCTTCAAAATGGCGCGGCTCTTCGAGTTCTTCGATCGAACCGAGACCAGAACTAACTATCCCAACATCTTCCGTATCAGCAACCTGGTACTGTACATCCTGGTCATCATCCACTGGAATGCCTGCATCTTTTTCGCTATTTCCAAAACCATTGGCTTCGGGACAGACACGTGGGTGTATCCGAACATCAGTCATCCGGAATACGGGCGCCTGGCTAGGAAATACATCTACTGCCTGTACTGGTCCACGCTCACCCTCACCACCATCGGAGAAACCCCGCCTCCGGTCAGAGACGTCGAGTACTTGTTTGTGGTCACCGACTTCCTCATCGGAGTACTGATCTTCGCTACGATCGTCGGTAACGTGGGTGCCATGATCTCCAACATGAACGCGTCACGCGCCGAGTTCCAGGCCAAAATCGACTCCATCAAGCAGTACATGCAATTCCGAAAGGTCACCAAAGATCTAGAGGCGAGAGTCATCAAGTGGTTCGATTACCTCTGGACGGAGAAGAAAACCTGTGACGAGAAGGAGGTGCTGAAGAACCTTCCCGACAAGCTGAAAGCGGAGATCGCCATTAACGTCCATCTGGACACGCTGAAGAAGGTGCGCATCTTCCAGGATTGCGAAGCCGGGCTGCTCATTGAACTGGTCCTAAAACTTCAGCCTCAAGTCTTCAGCCCTGGAGATTACATCTGCAAGAAGGGCGACATCGGACGAGAGATGTACATCATCAAAGAAGGGAAGCTCGCCGTGGTGGCAGATGACGGCATAACACAGTTTGTCGTGCTCAGTGACGGCGCGTACTTCGGAGAGATCAGCATCCTTGGAATCAAAGGAAGCAAAGCCGGGAACCGGAGAACCGCAAACATCCGCAGTGTAGGCTACTCCGACCTCTTTGCCCTCTCCAAAGACGACCTAATGGAGGCGCTGACCGAGTACCCGGAAGCTAAAAAGGCGCTGGAGGAGAAGGGGAAGGCTATCCTGAGGAAGGACAACCTCCTGGACGAGGCAGCGGCCGGCAGCGGAGCCGACCCCAAAGATCTGGAAGAGAAGATCTTACGACTGGAGAGCAACCTTGACTTAATGACCACCAAGTTCGCCAGACTGCTAGCAGAATACACGTCCTACCAGAGCAGGATCAAGCAGAGGATCACCAACATGGAGAACAAAGTGAAGACGCTGAGGGAGGAAGATCTCTCCGAGGTGGTGGCCGACAAAAAGGAGGAGGAGAAGAAAAAATAGGCCACACTTTCTGGAAGACAGGAGGTTTTATTTAAAGGTTCTACATGTTTATATTTTTTTGTATACGAGTGGTTTTCAGTTTTATTTATGTGTACAGACTGTAGATCTTTAAAGGTTAAATATGTTTTCCAAAAAATGTACTGTAGATTATATGTGATCTGTGAATGATCTACTTGTAGCTTCTTTAAAGATGTTTTTCAGTCTCCACTGCATCTCTTTACTCCAAAGTAAACACTCCTGACACTGGAGACCCCTTCCGTAAATGAATCCTGAATCCAGCAGCACCGTGGCGTGAATACGATTCGTAACACCTAGTCTATAAGATAGAAGACTTATCAAATGTAACGGAACGCCATCCTGGAGAAATAAACTGAGATCCTTTTTTTATTTCTGTCTTCAGACTTTAAACACAGCAGTTCAGGAGAATGAGGTGAGGGAGTGATGAGAGAGGAGGACAGGAAAGGAGGAGAGGGGTAAGAGAGAGAGAGAGAGGAAAGATATTTATTAGCATCAGGATTGTTCTCGATTTCTGCACCAAATATTTTGGCCAGAGCTCAAAATTTATAAAATTACTCTGCCAATTCAGAAAAACCCCAACTACTTTTTACTCTATTGTTCCTGATAAGAATATTAAAAAGCATAAAAAGATAAAAGGAATGAAGGAATGTTAAAGAGAAAGGTCCAGAAAAACAGGATTAGGAATATTTTCTTGAAACGTTTCTCAACTGGAGATCAACATCTGCCTCTTGACCACCACTCACTGATTTAATGCTGTGTTAGTGAGACATTCACCGGATATCATCACAAACCTCTCCTTTAATTTATTGTTCATGACAAAGCTTAAAAGAATTCAAGAAGCCCAAGTTCATTCAGAAAAATCTCATTTTTCTTATTCCTTATAAGCTATATGTAAATGAACAGATATGAATAATACAATTTAAAAACATAATTTATTCCTGCCTTTTATGTCTTTAATGTTATTTATTTTAAAATTGGGGATTGGGTTCAGAAACCATTTCAACTAGCACCAGAATTTTCCCTCCATGTTGGAATGATCACATTTTTTATTCTACAGAACTGCTCTACACACACTATATTTATAATTTATAGAAGAAATAACCTTCTGGAATAATCTGTTTCTCAGACACACTGCTGAGGGACTGAAAGATTGCTGTTCTACTTAATCAGTGACACTGATTATAATTCTGACTGATCTGGTTCAGATCAGGTTCTGGTCACTGAAGTAGAATATTAATACATCACTGCCACCTAGTGGATAGATTTCAAACTGCAGCGACAAATAAACAAACAAATAAATACACACTGCCGCTTTATTTGTTATTTTTAGTTCAAAGAATATGTAATTCTTTATGGCATGGATTCCACCAGACATTCCTTCACATTACTGGTGCGAATCTTCTGTTCTACTGCATCTCAAAAGCTTTCTAATGAACATCAGATCTGCTGATTGAAAAGGACACTGAAGCAACTCACCGCCATGATCATGGAACCAGGTGATTTGTGTGCACTGGTCATCTAAGATAACAAGCTCCACCAGCACCATGAACGGTTCTTTCCAATCTCCATCAGTCCAGTTCAAACTGCTTCAGGTTGCAGTTCTTGGCTGACCGCAGTGGCTCTGGACTAGACTGGTCTACAGAACTTCACCACTCTTTTATGATTATTCCTCATCTCTGAGATGAAGGACAATGACTACACTACCTACACTGTTAATGATCTTGATGTGGAAAATCCGCTCAAGCAGGAAACAAAGTGAGCTTGAGGTAATACAGAGATTTGTTCAGTCTGCTAGCACGCTTTGCTTATGATGGTGAGGAGCTTTGTGATGATGGTGTGTATTATTTTCTCTGAGCCTTATACCACAATCAGACTTTCATCCTTAACTTTGTTGAAGTCACTTGTAGTTTGTGCTTGTGGGCGTGGCCTGTCCTTTTTTTTTTCTTTTTTTGGTGATTGTTGTCCTGATGGCAAACGGTAGAAGCTAGATATTAAAGCTGATTAATTACAAACAAACTAAATGACACACCAAACAGGAAATCATTATATGCAATCGTCAGAGCAGAGGAATGACACAATGAGACTAATTTGCATAAAACTGAGAAATTCAAAATGTTCACATTGTTGCTGAAAGAACTGCTCTGTGCCACCCCTGTACATAGAACACAGAAGAACCGCCCATCGCTCGCACTAGTACAACAGAGACAACGACATGTCTTCACGTTGAAATAATAACAAGAATCATGGACATCTCTCTCTCACTCTCTCTCTCACACGGTTTTTTCAGTTTTTTTTTAATTTATTTAAGAATAACTTGAAACAATCAATTAAATGCTTTCATTCTCAATATCAAGTTCTTTAATGTGAGTGCTGTCAGCAGTGGAACAAACCACAGACACCTTTTTCATAGTTTATGGAGGAAGATGGAAGAAAAAAAATAAAACAAAAATGACAGCAAAGAAACCTTTTTTTATTATTATTATTATTATTATTATTATTATTATTATTATTTCTGGTCCAGGGTGTGACTAAAGTGGATCTCCAGCTGTAACCTGATGGGTTCTTCTTTGGCACGTTATGACAGGACAGGACAGTCTGTGCCAAAAAACCTGTTAAATCATTTGTATTCTTGTTGTACAAACAGAACGTGGCTAATAAAAATGACATTAGAGATGGGATTTTTTTTATTATCTTGTTAGTTTAAAAGTCTGAAAACGTGATGATGAAATTAAAACGAAGACCACTTTCGCTTTCTCTTTTCATGCGATCTTGTCCATCACGTCACACTGAAGCGAGACCCCAGACTCTGCAGCTAAACACAGAACACTGGTGATAAGCAAGCGGCACAACCTTGCACACCTTCCTTCTCCGCAATAAATACCTGCTGAGAAGCTTCTAGAAACCGGAGCTCGTTCTGTACCTCTTTTTTTAAAAAAAAAAAAAAAAAGCATCAGTGATGCACGGGACTGACCTGGGAAGACCTATGAACCGTGACTAGTGGCTGAGATGAGACACAAAAACACGGACTGACATTCTGTATATTAATTAAGTGCACTTTCACAGTTCAACCATAGTTACAACGTTAACCACCGATCATCAGTCCTCCTCCTTTCCGTTCTGTTGTTTCGGATCTCTTTAGGGTTTAACGTATGCAACGATAGTCCTGAAGTTCTTTAACCTTGAACAAGTGCGCTGGATAAATGAAAACAGGCTTGCTTCTTTTTTTATCCCTTAAAATAAATAGTGCTATTTCTCAGTGCATACAAAAAAAAAATCAAAAAGGGAAACTTAACACTTACATGAGAGGAACACAAAGAGAGAGAGAGAGAGAGAGAGAGAGAGAGAGAGCCAAGAGTCCAGTGTGGTTTTATCTACTTTAGTTAGGCACAGGCACTCGGTCACCACAACTTTCCCGTTTTAGCCCATTTCACATCCTTACACTGAAACTTGATATTGTTGTTGTTGTCGTCGAGTTCGCCTTTGACGAACAGGTGAAAAAAGTTCTGTTTTTTGTTGTTTTTTTTTTGCTGCTGTTGCTCCTCGCACCTCAGAGCATGCCGAAGCCTTTGGCGTAAGTGATGGCTTTGAGGAGTCTCTCTCTAAGTTTCTCCTTGGTGGAGTATTCAGGAAGGAGCAGCACGTTAAAGCAGGTGTGAGACGTCGGTAACCTGAAGGATTTTACACACAAACAACATTGGAGAAATCATTTCACCCAGGCATCACGTTTCCTCAAGCTCTTAGAAACACAGATAACTGTAAGAAAAAAATGCATTAAAAAATGCATATATACATTATGGTCAACATTATGACCACCTGGCTAATATTGGGTCGGCCCCCCTTTTGCTGCCAAAACAGCCCTGAAGCCTCGAGATCCCTGAAGGTCTGCTGTGATATCTGGCACCAAGATGTTAGCAGCATATCCTCCAAGTCCTGAATGTTGCAACTTACAGGACTTAAAGGATACTTCTGATAGATACTGACCAGTGCAGACCGGGAACACCCCACAAGAGCTGCAGTTTTGGAGATGTTCTGATCCAGTGGTCTAGCCATCACAATTTGGCCCTTATGGTCAAACTCGCTCAAATCCTTACGCTTGTCCATTTTTCCTGCTTCTAACATCAACTTTGAGGACAAAATGTTCACCTGCTGCCTAATATATCCCCCCCACTAACAGGTGCCATGATCATCAGTCTTATTCACTTTACCGCTCACTGCTCATTTTGTTATATCTGATCTGTGTATATGTATGGAGGAAAAGACAGAAAGGGGGAGGGGGAAAAGAAAACTTTGCTCCGTCTCCATTTGCTGAAAATCTTCTAATCTCTCACTGAACATGCACAAATTTAAGCTGCTCGGTTTTGTCACCGCTGATTGAAGCTGTTCTAGTTGTTGTCTTTACCTGTCCGAGTCCGGCCCGTTTTTGGCGATGATCATCTTCAGCTTGCCCAGGCCTCCCACCGGCGCCCTGTCTGTGCCCGTGGTGAACTGCAGAAACAGCCTCTTCTGCTCCTGTCCAAATGAGTGCACCGTCTCCCAGAAGTCCCTGCGGTCAAATACAACCACAGCAGCATTAATATATAAATCACAGAACACCAGACAAACTTACAATCAGTAAAAGTATCGTTTATAGGAGAAGACATGAAGCACTAGTCTTAGTCTTAATAAACTTGACTGTTCTATTCCTATTCCACAACTTAAAAGGTACAATACTACTTTTTACTTGAAAGATTTATAAAATGTAATAAACAAAGTTTAAAGCTGTGACCCCAGCACAAGCTTATTAAGTGGCTGAGAAAACCTGTCTAGCCTTCTCCTGTCACTTATACTCTACAGGTCATCATAACATCCTGGAGGCAGAGCTTCGTACATAGGTGCGATAAGAGGAGGACATTCAATGTCTAATTCGACGACTTAACCCAGTGGTGTCCAATCTCACCCTAAAGGGCCGGTGTTCATTCCAATCAAGCAGGAGACACATCTGATTCCACCTGTTTAATCAGCTGGTCTTGGCTTTAAATGGGCTCAGGCGTGGCTTCTGCTCAGCTGGAATGAAAACCTGCACCTACACACCCACACCGGCCCTCGTATTATTTTGCATTTAAAATACTGTACGTTGGTAGGTTGTGTGTGTGTGTATGAACCCCAGGAGATATACATAATAATTTAATGACTAATTTAATTCGGTCTAAATAGTGAGTAATCTCAGTAAAATGATGAGTCTTTAACATACTTAATAATGCGACAGTCTCTGTTGTAACCTCCGTCGTATTCCGTGGTTTCTTCAAGTGCTTGAAAGTCGAGATTCTACAAGTGAGCAACAGACACGGGGGGGTGTTATCCAAACATGGCGCGAGTCAGATCACATGACTGTAACCCTGTACGGCGCTCACTTACTCTGCTGCCACATATCAGCAGCTCAATTTCCTCCGGCCGGAACAGATACTTCAGAGGAGACTCGTTAGTGACCATGTGGAAGCCTCTTCTGAAGGCCTTGAACTGTTTCTCCACACTTTTGTTCAGCATGTATTCAGCATAAAGTTCTACAAATTCCTGCACAGACACACTGTTAAGAAAAACTGTACTTTTTTTTATTATTTAAATCTGCATTTCTATTCCATCAATAATTGCACAACGAACCTTCCTGTTATCGTTAGTGACCGGGATTTTCTCTCCGCCTTCCTTCAAGTCGTACATGAGAGAATTCCCGAACAGGTCCGTCTGTGAGATCTGGAAGGTGATCATCATGTCCTCCTCCACATTGCCTTCATACTCCAGCAGTTCCTTAAGACTCTGATAAAGAACCTGACCAAAGCAGAAGCATGTTAAAATGCTGAGATACTTGGTGATGGAGAAACAGTCACTGGCTGATTATTTTCCTAGCAGTATGAATCTTATTTTTTTAATCCTCATCTTTATATGGTTTATGTATAACTTAACCTTAGTTTGAAAAAAAAAAAAAAGAGAAGCGAATAGTGAACAGAAGAGAAACAGCCGAATCAGCGTTACCGGATGAGAATCTCCAAGGTCTCGGAAAGTTCCTTTCTTCCCCATGAGCTTTCTGTAGACCACCATGGGAAAGTGTACATCCAGAATACAGTTGTTGTAAATGGCCAGGCCCAGGACGATCCCGATCAATGTGAACTGGCCTTCGTTCTCAAATGATGAAGGGTTAAACCAGAAGAGCTTTGTGCTTTCATCATAGGTGAACATACCTGCAAAGAACATGGAGAGAACACCATGAGGTATGAACACACACACACACACACACCTGAGAACCTAATGGACTGACATTTAATTAGCAACTGTACTGCAAACGTAAACAGGAAGCCATCAACAACAACAACATGAAACAGTTTAAACAGATTTATCAATAATATCGATATTGATAATAAGCAGTTACTTTAAACGGTGGCATGTGATTGGCTAAATTCTGGGCCTCCACATCACATATGTTTCCTTTCATTAGGCAGATTTTGAGAAATTGGTGTTAGTTCACCAGTACCTATATCTGGATTGAAGATCTCCTCTACTACCAGCTGAAAAAACTCTTTGGAAACTCCGCCTTCATCAACGCCTTGTTCTCCTTCAAACTCCACATACAGCTGTTTCTTCAGATCAGCTGGGTTCTCCATGGCAATCATCTCCAGCTGAAATGATCATTTTTGAACACAAAAATCTCAAATATCAAAAAACGTTACATAGCCTCTATCTAATTACAGATTTTATTAGTAAGTGCATGTGTACAAGTATTGTTGTGTAAGTAGCTAGCACGTTAAGGACTCACCCTGACGAGCGCGTCATCAATGATGTGATCTCTACGCACTTTGAGACGCAGGTAGGGGTTGAGTTGCTGTCCCTGCACCAGGCTGTAGAGCGCTGTGATCCTACGCTCGCTGTACATGCGGATGCGGTTGTCGTAGTAGAGGCCCAGGTTCTTAGTGACAGCATTTAAGATAAATGGGCAGGTCATGAAGGAGAACTTGCTCTCAGTTTCCACCTTGAAGAAGGTGTAGTCTTTGTCCATTTCCAGCACGTCATTGAGAGGCTCGTTGATGAATTCGTCAAAAGGGACGAGGGGGTTGCGGCAGTCCGAGACGCGTATGCCAAGCTCAGTTTCAAGCGGATCCACACGGGGACCTTTCTTGGCGCGACGCTCCTCACCCAACAGCTCCTGAAGCGTGAGCTCACTCGATTCTGCGATGGGCTCATCGTCTTCGTCTTCACTGTGCCCGATGTCCAGGTCACCCCCGAGGATGTTGGCGTAGTAGACCACCTTGAGGCACTTGGTGGCCGCTACTACGCCGTCGTCCTCGTTGACGAGGTTATCGCTGTTGAACTCATTGCTGATCACGGTGTACGTGATGAGCTGCTGGAAGGTCTCGAGTAGTCGCCGGATGTGCTCCGCACCGTGCTGCGCCCACAATCGTGCCAGCTTGGCTAGAGCAGGAAGGGGCAGCTTGCTCATGGCCTTGCAGAACTGCGGTAGTGCCATCTCCAGGTACTCTGGGCTGTGCAGGTTGCTGTTCTCCATCACGATGATAAACACGTTGAGGTAGTCGGGATTGGCGGCGTAGGCTTTGTGGTAGGTAAGGTCACACTCCACATTAGGTGACAAGTACACCAGCGCATTCAGGAAGGCCGCCTCCACCTTCTCATTGGACAGCAGCCGGTCGTAAACTCTCCGCACCGCCTCAATGTCCACCGATACCTCCACAGGCTTTCGGACATGGTCGCCGGACACTCCTTCGCTCGAAGACGCGGCGTCCGGGTCCACTTCCATAGCAGCGGCGGCGCAAGCCGAGGCGGCCTCTTTCTCGTCTTCATCCTTGTCCTCGTCTTTGGCCTGCAGTGACTTCAGCTCTTCCTTGGTGTGCTGCTTGGCTTTACGGAAGCTCTGAACCAAGCTCTCTGCGTTAGAGAACACCCTCCCAATAACACGAATCAGTGGAGAGTAGTCCTCCGTCTCACTGCAGATGGCCAGAATTTCATACACCTTCTCCTCCGTCAAGTAATTCAAATCTGAAACGTTAAGGGCAAAAAAGGGGGGCATGATGATTAAAAGACCATGATTAAAAGAAACTAACAAAACAAGGTCCTTAGTTTACCTCTAAAGTCTTCCCGGGTGGGAGGCAGGTCCTTGTGGTTCATCTTCCCGTTGCTACAAGCTGAAAAGTTGTGAGCTCCTTTGGCACTGTTCTCCGGGAAAGCCGAGCTGGCGCCTTTCTTGGAGGGATGGAGATCACACAGTTTGGCGTTATTCTTATACAGCTCCAGGGCCTTGATGGCCGCTGCATTGTTATCCATGCGCCGGAAACCTGGGGAGGAGCCACAAGCCTCATTCGTGCAGGCCTCATTTCCACAGCCCTCAGTTAACTGGTGGTAGTACCGCTCAATTAGATGTTTTGCAGCCGCTCGCTTCCTGTAGCACACATTCAAACCAGACAGCTCTGGATTAGTAATGGTTCGAATCTAAGAGTCTGTCTGTATAGTGCAAACCCTTCTTGTGCAGTTCAGGTTGTACATCATTCCAGGACCACAGAAGCTTAGGCATATGAGTTTTATGAAGAGGATGATTACTGCAACAAGCATGCAACATGGCTTTTGCAAAATATATTTCATGCTGGCTGCATGCATTATTTACACCTGATTCTATGGAGAAAGACAGAAAATGCTGCCTTTTTTCCTTTGTAGTGTCTTACTGACATACGATAATGATAAAATACCATACAACATGCCACACACACCCAACTCTGGATACACAATGAGATAACATGGAAATGCGAACGAATTATACTTACATTAGACTTGCTTAAAGTTTCCAAAGCCGGATTCTTTCTCTGAACTCTAGAGAGAACAAAACGTGGTCAGGAAACAATCCTGTTGATGATGAGAGGATGAGTTAGCTCTGGGCCAAACTGTACAACTTTTCTTTCTGAAGTTGAGCATAATGAATCATACAACTGTAAGTACTTCAGTACACACACACACCGGGCTCATGTTTTGCATCACTGTTCAGCTAAGGTATAATTGACGATTCCCATCTACATGCAGATTTATCCCTACGATCCTTACTATTAAAATATATACACTATATTGCCAAAAGTATTGGGGTGCCCCTCCAAATCATTGAGTTCAGGTGTTGTTTTTCAGGGGCTGGGCTCAGCCCCCTAATTCCAGAGAAAGGAACTCTTAATGCTTCAGCTTCATACCAAGACATTTTGGACAGTTTCATGCTCTTTGTGGGAACAGTTTGGGGATGACCCCTTCCTGTTCCAACATGACTGCACACCAGTGACCAAAGCAAGGTCCATAAAGACATGGATGAGTGAGTTTGGTGTGGAGGAACTTGACTGGCCTGCACAGAGTCCTGACCTCAACCCCACAGAACACCTTTGGGATGAATTAGAGGAGCGGAGACAATGAAATTGTCCAAAATGTCTTGTTATGAAGCTGAAGCATTAAGAGTTCCTTTCACTGGAACTAAGCCCAACCCCTGAAAAACAACACCTGAATGCAATGATTTGGAGGGGTGTCCCAAAACCTTTGCCAATATAATGTATTTATGTAACGTTTATGGAAGGAGCCTCCAGTCACAAAGTTAAACTGGTTTAATTTTACTCTAATTTTAACCATAGACACCTTCAGGGCAGAGGAAATGATGCTTTCTTTGCAGTTTCTCGGTTAAACAGAGTGCTTTATTGTCTTATTAACATCAGGAGAGGGCGAACTCCGAAAGGCTAGTGAGAGGATGAATGTGTTAGTACTTTAATATGTAAAAATAACGAAGTGTAGAGGTGGTGCACGAGCAACACACTCTGGGATGTGCTGTTAGAGGAAAACAATCAATCTAGGTGCGCTCACAGAAAACCGAATATCTTCCTTACGGGGTTTAATATGGAAATGATGGCAATTAAGTCCGTATGCAAACAGACGTGACGTCATTCTGGACGCTTTTATATTTTGAGAACATGCATAAAGTAACTACTTTTTCATGGAAGCACTGACAAGGGGTGCGAAAACTTTTGCACTCCACGGACAGGGAGCGTGTCTTAAAGGTTAAAAAGCGGAGGAGGATCGGATAAAAAAGATGCAATAAGAGATGATGTGTGTAGAAAGACAACACACACACACACACACACACGGTGTCGCAGTGAAGTGTGTAAGTGTGAGTGCAGGCTGTAAGCTGATTCCCATGGAGGACACGGGGGTATGACTGTGCACAAACACTCCAACACACACACACACACACACACACACACACACACAACCTCCACGGAAAGAGCTAGAAGAGTGAATAGAAATCCTGAATCTGGATCTGATGAAGCAGGAGAGAGATGGAGACACACCGGGCTGCAGCTGTCAGCGCCTTTAAACTGAAAAAAATCAGCGCTCATTCGGCTAGTTAGCAAACAACTAGCTAGCTAGCTAGCATATCAGGTGTTAGCTAAAAGCAACCTCTACTTTCGAGTCACGCAACTAGCTAAGATTTTCACCCTTTTATTTTCTTGTAACATTTCCCAAACACACAACAAACACCTCTCCCTACACGTCTGTATTTGTTTTTCTAAAAACCTCCTTCTTTCTGTCTGTAATCCCAGTGAAGCCTCGCTGATTAGCCAACTTAGCTAGCCCACCGAACACCCCCCCCCCTCCTCCTCCCCGCAAAAAATATAATGCAAGAGCACCACGCTTTTGCATTGCGTAGATTTTTATATTTAACCACAGAAGGTTCCGATCTGACAGCTTACGTCTGAAGATGCTCTGTTCGGGGTGAATAAATCCTGCCGCTCAACATCACAATCTCCCCCGCGATCCAAATTCTGCTCCTGCGCTTCAACTCCAGTCCCTGAACAAAATATTCTCCGCCATCTTGATTAGCTTAAAGCGAAACGCCAAACGCGGAGCGCGTCCCAGCATGCAGTGCGAAAGCTTCTAGCGGAAGCACGGCGCCGGAAGCCAAACGCGTCAAACGCACCGCCATCTTGGAGGGGAAAGGTCGATGTCCAGCGCTGAATAAGAGTTTACCGTCTGTAGTAAAAAAAAAGAAAGAAGAAAAAGAACAAACAAATATGGATTTTTTAACACGTATTATTATTATTATTATTATTATTATTATTATTATTATTAGTTAATTTACACCTGAGTATTGGAATATCTAAGAATGTACATGTCCATTTACTTAAGATGTTAATCAGGTGTTAACACATATATATTAAAGGTGTCAGAATATAGAGTGCATCACAGTTTGTTGTGTATGGGGCCGCATAGCCGCAGACCGGTCAGGGTGCCCATGCTGACCCCTGTGCACCACCGAAAGCACCAACAATGGGCACGTGAGCTTCAGAACTGGACCACGGAGCAATGGAAGAAGGTGGCCTGGTCTGATGAATCACGTTTTCTTTTACATCACGTGGATGGCCGGGTGCGTGTGCGTCTCTTACCTGGGGTACTCATGGCAACAGGATGGGAAGAATGCAAGCTGGCGGAGGCAATGCTTTGCTCAATGTTCTGCTGGGAAACCTTGGGTCCTGCCATCCATGTAGATGTTACTTTGACACGTACCACCTACCTAAGCATTGTTTCAGACCATCTACAACCCTTCCATGGAAACGGTATTCCCTGATGGCTGTGGCCTCTTTCAGCAGGATAATGCACCGTGCCACAAAGCAGAAATGGTTCAGGAATGGTTTGAAGAACACAACAACCAGTTTGAGGTGTTGACCTGACCTCAGATCTCAATCCAATCTAGCATCTGTGGGATGTTCTGGACAAACAAGTCCGTTCCATGGAGGCCCCACCTCACAACTTACAGGACTTAAAGGATCTGCTGCTAATATCTTGGTGCCACATCCCACAACACACCTTCAGGGATCTAGTGGAGTCCATGCCTCATAATGTTATCATATATATATATATATATATATATATATATATATATATTTATTTATTTATTTATTTATTTATTTATTTATCCTAATTGCTTACAAATTTGAGTTCAGCAAAATGTTATAGTGAATATGTGTTAAATGTTTTATGAGACGTTTGTAATATCATGACATGTCACCAGGTGGCACAATCTGTATTAGAAACTGAACTTCAATTTAACCTCCTGATTGAAAACGTTGCCTGTGTCCGCCATATTGGAGAGGTTCAACAAGCAGCACCAAGCACCAAGCTGAGGAAAATCAAATAGAATCTGGGGATTTGTTACACATATTTTAACACCTGCTTTTCTACAGACTTCAGAAGTTTCTAAATATCTTTCAGCAGGTGGTGTAAATAAAATAATGCGATAATGAGATGTAGCTAAGTGTTGATAAAGCTATCAAACTTATCAATACGTTATCCACTGTAAGTGTTTCACTGATAATGATACACTTATATTAGTTATTACTAATCATTTAAAATAATGTTCCATTAATTAAAGTTAATTAATTAGTTCCATTAATAAATAAAAGCTTCCAGAGTAGATACACTGAAGTTTTTAAACTTGCCACAGCATTAATTAAAAAATATCATGGGCAAATAAACATGAACAATAATTATTTTTATGAATGTAAAAATGGCATCAATTTATTTATTTATTTAAAGTAGCACAACATCCATCCATCCATTTTCTATACCCACTTTATTCCTAATCAGGGTCACGGGGATCTGCTGGAGCTGATCCCAACACACATTGGATGAAAGGCATGGGTACACCCTGGACAGGTCACCAGTCCATCACAGGACCACACATATAGACAGACCAATTCAAATTCAAATTTTATTCATCACATACGAAATCATACACAGTACGACATGTAGTGAAATGCTTTTTACGACTGTCCTACATTTGAAGAAAGAATTTAAAGTGTGTGGACAAGAAAAGTATAGGGATATAGGTAATAAAATATATATATATATATATATATATTATATATTTTATATAATATATATATATATAGGAAGAATAAAAACTATCATAGTAGAAATTAAAGACATGATAAATTATGAAAAACACCAATAGTTATGTAAGCCAATTTGTGTATCGGATATACATATACAAATATATGTGTATATAAAAATATATAGTATATATATAATATAAACATAAACATAAATAATAATAATAATAATAATATATTATATATAATATAATAAATAATATAATAATATATATAATATAATATTTATAAAAATATATAGTAATATTTATGTATAAACATTCTATAATATATAGTATATAGTATATACATGTATGTAGATAAAAAAAGACAAATATAAATATAAATGTAATGACAATAAATAATACAGTATGTACAGTGTGCATACATAAGATAAATATATATATATAAGGGAAAATATAAATGTCCAATTTTAACAGGAATAACGATATCTATTGTACAAATACCAATTGTAACAGTAAAGTGTCGGTGCAGTACGCACACAAAGATGTACAGTGGGTGTGGTTATTGTGTGTGCAGAGTAGTGCAGGGTATACAAGTAGTGCAATTATTGTGTGTGCTTAGCTGATTATCAGCTGAGGTAGAATGTCATGTCATGTGGGTTAAGTCTAGAAAGTCCAGGTACTAGGTGTTCTGGTTGAGGAGCCGAATGGCCTGCGGGAAGAAGCTCCTCCTCATTCTCTCTGTGTTTGCCTTCAAGGAACGGAAACGTTTCCCTGACCTCAACAGAGAGAAGAGTCCATTGTTGGGATGGCTGAGGTCCTTCATAATCTTCCTGGCTTTGGTCCAGCACCGCTTGCTATATATGGTGTCCAGGTCAGGAAGCTCGGTGCGGATGGTACGCTCGGCTGATCGCACCACCCTCTGGAGAGCTTGCCTGTCCTGTTTGGTGCTGTTCCCAAACCAGACAGTGATACTTCCCGTCAGGATGCTCTCAATGGTGCAGGTGTAGAATGTCTTTAGCACCTTTGAGGGCAGTTTAAAGTCCTTTAGGCATCTAAGATGATAAAGACGCTGCTGGGCCTTCTTCACCAGGGTGTTAATGTGACAGGACCATGTCAGGTCCTGTGTGATGTAAACACCTAGGTCCCGGAAACTGTCCACTCTCTCCACTGGGGTCCCATTGATAGTCAGGGGCTGGTAATTCATCTCCTGCTTGGTGCTGGTCCACTATCAGCTCCTTAGTCTTGCTGACGTTCAGGAGGAGATTGTTGACCTGGCACCAGTGCTGAGGGTGAGTGAGGGTGAGACATGGTTGCCCAACCATACTGCCTGTGGTCTGTCTGTCAGGAAGTTGGAGATCCATCGACACAGGGATGGGCTGAGGCCCAGGATCTCCAACTTAGTGGTGAGGATGGAGGGAATTATGGTGTTAAATGCTGAACTGTAGTCAACAAACAGACAACCACACACACTCACACACACTCCTATGGGCAATTTAGAATTACCAATCAACCTAATGTACATGTTTTTGGACTGTGGGAGAAAACCAAAAACACATACATTAGGTTGATTGGTAATTCTAAATTGCCCATAGGTGTGAGTGTGTGCAACCAAGAGCTCTTGAGGAACTAACAGGTCAGTGAGTTCATTATTCAGCACTAATTCCTTCCTGCTGAAAGCTGACCAACACAGCAGCAGTTCAGAGATGGTGTGATAGTCTCCAAGTGGCTCTGTCCACAGCAGTGCCCTGGGTCACAGGCTGTCCACTCAGATTTATCCACAGCCTCAGTGACCACCACCAAGTGACAAGACTCCAAGGATAGAGCGTCTGGATGGATCAGGCAGGTCCGGAAAGAAGAAGTGGTCACACTGGAAACTCAGTACATTGGGAGCTTGGGAGTGGGATGTATAGCTTGACAGAGAGAGAGAGAGAGAGAGAGATTAAGTATGCTTGTGACCATGTGATGTTTAAAGACAATGTAGATTATGTGTAAAGTGCAGGCAGGGACTCCGGCAAGACTAGCTATGACATCATAACTAAAAGGGAGAGCCAGAAGGTCACAGACATGAAGGCACATCAAACACTCATCATCACTAATGTTAGCTGATTACCTTGGTGCTAACAAAACACAAACTTTAATGGACGTTTCCTGCACATTCTTTTCACCAATTTGTAGCTTGAATGCCGGTGAGTGGGAAAATCCCATAATTCCCTGTTCAGAGGTGTGTTTTTCTCCTCTGTTGGAGAACCTTACACAGAATTCTACTGGTTGAAGATGAAATCTGAGCAAGCACTTGGAGAACATCTCAGAGAGCAGGAATTGGTTTGATATCAACATTTGTATGGAAATAAACAAACCTGGAAACAAGGTTTCTATGAATATATACGACCCCTAGTAATCTAGGGAAAAGCAGAAATCCTTCTGAAACACTACAAAGTCCTGAGTGTCTACTTTCATATGAGCTTCATAGTAACCTCCACTGTGGAGTGGAACACGACAAAGACACTCAATCATCAACATGGACACAACAAGAACAGGACGGAAGAATATTTTTTGATCTCCAGGTAAAAGAGAAAGAGATTCAATCAAATTTACACCAGAATTTTAACTTCAATTGCTTAAATCTTATCTCTATTTCATGCTAATCTTGTTTATTTCTCAGTGAACAGTGTCGAGGGACTCGAGGGAAGTCTTTCACATGTGAGAAACCTTGTGATTATGACTGAAGGATTCTGAGAGGAACCTGATGATCCAGGAGGAACGTTTTCCCCAGCGGTTTGATTTGAACACAGAGGCTGTGACTGAGAGAAGCATTCCCATAACGCCTGGGGCTTTATTTCAGCAGCTGCCCCATGGGATCTTCACTGCAGGGTAACAACACAGGCAGGTCTGAAGAGCACTGACCAGAACTCAGAACTTCACACACACACACAGACACACACACACACACACACACATCCTGTATTCATAAAGCCGACAGCACCACAGGGAACACTGACGTGGTATATCCACCCCAACGCTTGTGTATTCCGTTTCCTGTTTCCCCTTTCTGTGTGATGGCTTTTGTATCAGACACACAAACCTCCTCAGGGTACAAAAAGGAAACTTGATGTATTTACAGGTTTATTAATCTGATACGACATTCACATCCTCTTTTACTTTCCAACATTTGGCTTTATTCAACCAAACCCTCAGAGATAAACACTGCCTTCTGTTCACTCGCACGATTAACTCTTTCATTTCCACAGATTATTTTTCTATAAAATAAAAAATCCAGGCAGACGGTCAGTACGCAGTGAACCCGAGGAGATTTTTACAAGAGTGAGTTTTACAGCCGTCTGGAGATACAAACCGGGGATAAAAATAATTCTTTCGACCCGCAGCACTGCAGATGACAAAATGCTGTAAAAACGCTGCGACAAATTGAGGATTTATGGAGCTGCTGTGAGACGAAGCGAGGAAATGACCGATTAAATCACAGAGCCACTTCAGACATCAACACAAACACGCCAAATGATCACACTGTGGCTGGAACCCGCCACCAAACACACTGCACATGGGCTTTAACAACATTTCACACAACAGTTTATTTGGGAAATGATGGATTTAGTCGTCGGTTTATTCCAAATTTAGTTGATTCAGCTGAAAAGGTTTTAGTTTTTGTGTTGAGATTTAATTTTACAGTTTGTCTCAGTTGAAGGTTTTGTCCTTTGTGGGCGTGTCCTTTGTGGGTGTGTTAGTTTGGGTCATGTCAGTTGAAGGTGTGTCAGTAGAAGGTGTGTCAGTTAGGGGTGCGTCAGGTGGGGGTGTCAGTAGAAGGTGTGTCATTTGGGGGTGCGTCAGGTGGGGGGGTCAGTAGAAGGTGTGTCAGTTGGGGGTGTGTTAGTTGAAGGCATGTCATTAGAAGATGTGTCAGTAGGGGGTGTGTCAGGTGGGTGTGCCAATTGGAGGTGTGTCAGTGAAGGTTTGTCAGTTGGAGGCGTGTCAGTTGAAGGTGTGTCAGTTGGGGGCATGTCAGGTGGGTGTGTCAGTTGAAAGTGTGTCAGTTGGGGTGTGTCAGTTGAATGTGTGTCAGTAGAAGGTAGGTCAGTTGGAGGTGTTTCAGTTGAAGGTGTGTCAGTTGAGGCGTGTCAGTTGAAGGTGTGTCAGTAGAAGGTAGGTCAGTTGGAGGTGTTTCAGTTGAAGGCATGTCAGTTGGGGGTGTGTCAGGTGGATGTGTGTCAGCTGAAGGTGTGTCAGTTGGGGGTGTGTCATTTGAGGGTGTGTCAGTTGAAGGCATGTCAGTAGAAGGTGTGTGAGTTTGGGGTGTGTCCTTTGAAGGTGTGTCAGTAGAGGGTGTGTCAGTTGAAGGTGTGTCAGTTGAAGGCATGTCAGTAGAAGGTGTGTGAGTTTGGGGTCTGTCAGTAGAAGGTGTGTCAGTTGAAGGCGTGTCAGTAGAAGGTGTGTCAGTAGAAGGTGTGTCAGTAGAAGGTGTGTCAGTTGAAGGTGTGTCAGTAGAAGGTGTGTCAGTTGAAGGTCTGTCAGTTAAAGGTGTGTCAGTTGAAGGTGTGTCAGTTGAAGGTGTGTCAGTAGAAGGTGTGTCAGTTGAAGGTGTGTCAGTTAAAGGTGTGTCAGTAGAAGGCGTGTCAGTAGAAGGTGTGTCAGTAGAAGGTGTGTCAGTTGAAGGTGTGTCAGTAGAAGGTGTGTCAGTAGAAGGTGTGTCAGTTGAAGGTGTGTCAGTAGAAGGTGTGTCAGTTGAAGGTGTGTCAGTTGAAGGTGTGTCAGTTGAAGGTGTGTCAGTTGAAGGTGTGTCAGTAGAAGGTGTGTCAGTTGAAGGTGTGTCAGTTGAAGGTGTGTCAGTAGAAGGTGTGTCAGTTGAAGGTGTGTCAGTTGAAGGTGTGTCAGTAGAAGGTGTGTCAGTTGAAGGTGTGTCAGTTGAAGGTGTGTCAGTAGAAGGTGTGTCAGTAGAAGGTGTGTCAGTAGAAGGTGTGTCAGTAGAAGGTGTGTCAGTAGAAGGTGTGTCAGTAGAAGGTGTGTCAGTTGAAGGCGTGTCAGTTGAAAGTTTGTCAGTTTGGGGCATATCAGGAGAATGTGTCAGTTCGGTGTGTGTCAGGTGGGTGTATGGGGGTGTGTCATTTGGGGGCGTGTCAGTTGAAGGTGTGTCAGGTGGGGGTGTGTCAGTTGGAGGCGTGTCAGTACTCATAATAATTCTTATAAGTACTGTATGAACTTCCTGTGAAGAACTTGACTTGAACATGTTGCTTCATGACACATGCTCCATCTGTGTCACTGTGGGCGGAGTCTTATTCAACAAAAAACTATAGCAATTTTAGTCCAATAATCTGAAGAGACTGAGGTTTGTTAAAGTTCTCCAGAGGCTAGGAACGCCACACCGAGTCTCTGAGGTCCAGCGGCTTCTATACACTTCATTCTCTGGTGTGTCCTGGGCTCTGCTCTCAGCTGTGATGATGAAGAACCGATCAGAACTGCTGTATATGAAACCCCTCTGTTTCCATCCTGTCTGTGATTCCTGTCTGTTACTATCACAGGAATCTCT
Source organism: Hemibagrus wyckioides (assembly GCF_019097595.1). Lineage (NCBI taxonomy): Eukaryota > Metazoa > Chordata > Actinopteri > Siluriformes > Bagridae > Hemibagrus > Hemibagrus wyckioides. Next base: position 1,566,089 of record NC_080720.1, read on the forward strand.
ACAGAGCTGTATATAGAGCTGCGTTCGTTCCTCTGACTTGCTGCTGACTTTTATAAACAAAAGAAGATCCTCCACCCTGCAGCTTTTAGGAGGAAGTGTTATTCTGACAGCAGCGTCAGGCTTCATCACACAGACTGAAGATCAAGTTCAGGATTGTGAAGAACAGGAATATTTCTAAATCATAAATCAGGGGAAAAAATCCTCTCCAGCTCTGCAGTGACAATTTTATTCACCTTATGAGCAACGAGTCTGACAGGAAGGCAGGAAAATCTGAACTGTATGGGCTGTAGAGTCAGAGATTTTTATGTCAGCTGCATTGTGAGAGAATACATTCGAGAAATAAAGAAGAGGCAGAAAGAAAGAGGAGGAAAAGACGGGAAGAGAGACAGCGAGAGCAGCTGCTGGTCTGAATACAGAGGCTCTGTTTAATCATCCAGATGAAATTCTTTCTATTTAGACAAAGAGAAGAATAATAAAAAGAAAAAGGCTGGATCTAATTCAGAACACGCAAATATCTTTCTCTCCATTATATCATTATAAATATCTTTCCTGTCGTTTCTTTCAGTGTTTTTGTCGTTTTTGTGGTCAGAGAAGGAGAGGAAGGAGACAGAGAGAAGAAGAAGAAGAAGAGGAGGATTAGAGATGAGGCCTAATCAGAACTCCACCAGTCTCACTCATCACCAATACCAGACAGATAGCTGGCTATGGACAGAGAGCGAGAGAGAGAGAGAGAGAGAGAGAGAGAGAGAGAGATGTGAATTCAACTGAGGGAGAGTGAAATAGATAGAGAGAAAAGTAAAAATAAAGAAAGAGAAGAGAAAGTAATGGAAAGAAAAAGTGATACAATGTGTGTGTGTGTGTGTGTGTGTGTGTGTGTGTGAGAGAGAGAGAGAGAGAGAGAGAACAAAATTGTATTGAATTGAGAGAGAGAGAATAAGAGTGACAGGGAGATTGAAAGAGAATGAGAGAAAAAGAAAAAGAGAAAGATGGAAGAGAGAAAGAAACAGTTATGAATATGAATTCAACTGAGGGAGAGTGAAAGAGTGAAAGAGAGAGAGAGAGAGAAAAGTAAACAGAGAAAGATAGACAAGAGAAAGTGATAGAGAGAGAGAGAGAGAAAGAGCGGGAGTGAGACAGAGAGAGTGAGAGGTAGAGATATACAGAAAAAGAGAGAGAGAGAGTTCTGCTACAGATTGACGGAACGAGTGATGACGCGTGTGAAAGAGAGAATATTAAAAGGCTTAAATGAATCATTCCTGAGGATAAAGTGAATCGTTTCTTCATTCCTCTCCTTCTGTCTCTCTTTTCTCTCTGAAGGAGGAATAAGAGTTTCTGGTCTTCAGACAGCGAGAGTTATATTTATCATACGGCCATCCCTCCATCCTGCCCTACTTTGAGTGACCTTTTTGTGTACTCTGCAAATTGAAGAACACAGCACTCTCCTCTTCCTCCACCTGGACCTGGATCTCTCTGAAGTGATTAAAACACAGGAACACAGCAGAACCTCTTCTACACCCACCCTGGGGTAATTAGATGACAGGAAGTTGACATAACCTGTAATAATGAGAGCGTGTGTGAGTCTGAGCTCTGAGCAATAACCATGAAATCCCTTTCTGATTAAACCTCCCATATTAAATTGACTCCCTCCGCAGTCGCGTGGAGAACATCTTAAAGTGTCAGCGAAATAAAAAACAAAAAGTGTTCCAGAAAGTGGAAATGAACACCGGACTTAGTGTCTTATCTCCATTAAAGCAGCAGTATGTAATATTTTAATGAAGTAAACTGTGAGATCTACCACAGCCAGAAATATCAGAATTGCTTACTCCTTACTACTAATTGCTGACTCCACCCACCATCTACATGATGCCCCGCCCCAGAATCCCAGAAAGGAAGAGGTTAATATTGCCCCCTTTAAAGCTGCAGTTTATAATATTTTAAATGTACATTATGTAAAATTAATGTAATATTGCAATTTGTGTACTGCTTGGCCCCACCCCCAGAATACTGGTATTTGATCTTGTCTATATTAAAGTTGCAGTTTGTAATATTTTAAAGAAGCCACACCTAGTGACTCAAAGCCCGCCCCCAGAATATGGGCATTTGATCTTGCCTACATTAAAGCAGCAGTTTGTAATATTTTAAAGAGGCTCTGTGTAAAATGTGAGCTGTACCACAGTTAGAAATATCAGAATTGCTTACACCTTGACTCCACCCACCATTCACACCCATCTACATGATGCTCCACCCCCAGAATCCCAAAAAGGAAGAGGTTGGCCCCATTAAAGGTGCAGTTTGTAATATTTTAGGTGCATTATGTAAAAATTATTGAAATTAATATTGCAATTTGTGTACTGCTTGACAACAGCCACACCCACCGATTCAAAGCCCCGCCCCCAGTATACTGGCATATGATCATGCCTACATTAAAGTGGAGGTTTGTAATATCTTAAAGGTGCATTAGGTGAACATTTCAGCTCTAGTAGTTATAACAGAAATACTGGAATTTGTTTACGCCTTGACTCCACCCACCATTTACAGCCATGTCCACACCCACAATGCAGACTTTGATCCAAACAGTTAATAGCATTAACGATCACTGATCAGGAGAAATTGGGTTAATTAAAGCTTCATCTAATAGGCTTCTCCATCTTGGAAGAGTGAATGATGATTGCTTTAAGGTCAGAGAAAGATGTAGAAGGACACCAAAGGTTACAGAAGGTTGAAGAATGTCAGAGAAGGATGCAGAAGATAAAAAAAAGGTCATGGAGGCTTCCAGAAGTTTGGAAGTCAAAGAAGATTTCAGAAGCTTGTGGAAGGGTGCTAAAGTTTGAAGGACACAAATCATCTAGAAGGTCTCATAAGGTTATTGAAAAACAGAAAAGGTTGCAGAAGGTCAAAGACCATTGCAAAAGGTGAAAAAGGGCATAAAAGTTGCAGAAGGTTGGATGTCAGGGTCGAGGTGCAGGAGGCTGAACACTGCTGCAGAAGATCACAGAAGGTTTTTAAGGAGCAAAAACCATTGCAGAAGATCACTGAAGAGATTTCAGAAGATTTCAGATCACCGCAGACGTTCACGTAAAGTTGCAAAAGGTTGAAGACCATCAAAGAAGTTTGCAAATCTCAGTGATATTGCATAAGGTGAAGCAGGTCATGAAAGAGATGCCGTAGATCAAGGACTGTTGCAGGAAGTGGAAGAAGGACACGTAAGCTCACGTGAAAGGTCACGTGGGACTGCAGAAGATTGCAGAAAGACACAGAATGTTGGGGAAGGTCAAAAAGGGATGAAAGTTGGTGAAGGACAAAAGACTAGAGCTGCAGGATAAAGATCTTCTACATCTCATGTCCAAACCTTCTGCAGGCAATGCGCTCCTTCATGTTTCAGCTCTCAGGGTGTAAACCTGATAAATGGCGGTGATTCCTCAGTGACAAACCGAGCAGAATGTTCTCCACATGCACACGTCATCTTTTATCTTCATCCGAACACTGCTCCATCCCTCCTCCTACTCCTCCTCCTCCTCTTCCTCCTCCAGTGACAGCTCATTGCTCAATACTTTCCTTTCCATCAGCTTTAGAATCTGTTTAAATGGCAGTGACGAACAAGCGCTCATCAATCAGCACTCATCCCACACCTTCCTCCTCCTCTTCTTCCTCCTCCTCACATCATCCTGACACAACGCCGTCAAATCCAGCCTTCTAGATGCTAACGGACAAGCGCCTTCACCGAGACGACTGCTTTATTTGTGCACGTTCGGAAGTGATTAGAAGCCTCATCAATCAAAATCTGCTTTAAACTCGAGCGGCGTTAAAGGAAAACTCCGATCCTGCGTATTTTCAACCTCATCTGTTCCTGTCACAGCTGCAGCGTGTGATCGCTTTATGAAGACGAATCACGACACGTTTCCTCGCACTGTGAAAAAAAACAGTGACGTCAAACTCACTTAGACGTAAAACGTTTAAAGAGCGGGACGAATAAACATCTAAAATACTCCGCTACGTTATTTAGCGAGAAAAACCCCTTGATTCGTAATCTGTGGAAACAAATAAGATTAGAAGGTTTGAGGAAATGTCTGGAATTTCTTACGCAGGTCGCAGGTTCATGCAGATGATTAAAATATCACGCTAAGGTCCATTATCTCGTTGTGAATAATCCGAGTCGTGACTACTGTGTCAACTGAATCGTAGAAAATGTTTTAGAATCTCTTAGAAATATTACGCATATGGTTTTTTGCTAACTTAATAAATAAATTTTCTCAATTGACTTGTAAGTAAATAATAAAGCAGGTCATAATCACCATGTGACCTGACGTGATTTACATAACTTTATAAACAACAACAACAACAACTTATTCAGCAGCACACAGAAAAGCACTTGATCCAGCACACTTGTATTTTATACATCAGGCTTCAACGGTTGCTTCTTACTTAAGGAAGACACGAGACTCTCCACTCGTCAGCCATAACACTGACCAGTGAGAGGTGAATGAAATGAATAAGACTGAGTATCTCCTCATCATGGCCCCTGTTAGTGGGTGGGATATATTAGGCAGCAAGTCAACATTTTGTCCTCAAAGTTGATGTTAGAAGCAGGAAAAATGGACAAGCGTAAGGATTTGAGTGAGTTTGAACAAAAGGACCAAATTGTAATGGTTAGACCACTGGATCAGAGCATCTCCAAAACTGCAGCTCTTGTGGGGTGTTCCCGGTCTGCAGTGGTCAGTATCTATCAAAAGTATCCTTTAAGTCCCATGGAGGCCCCACTTCACAACTTACAGATCTTAAAGGGTCTGTCCAGATCCAGATCTGTCCGAGTCCATGCCTCGATGGGTCAGGGCTGTTTTGGCAGCAAAAGTGGGACCAACACAATATTAGGCAGGTGGTCATAATGTTATGCCTGATCGGTGTAAATGAAGGTCATTATTTTGTCAGCATGTAGGTGATTTTATCACATTTTTTATCACAATCTGACCAAGCGCTCACTGCTATACTTTCACAGAAACTTTACAATCATTTCATCCATAAAAAAATACACACATACATTTTAAGATTTTTTTTTTTAAATAAAAAATTCAGCCTGATTTGTTGTAGTTACATGAAATTTTCAGATGGTGGCGCTGGATTTGTAGAAATTGTAGAAAAATGTAGACCCAAAGAACCATGTGGGGGATTAATTGAAGTTAGACACACCCCTGTTTTAGACTAACTCCACCCCCTAGGTCTGTAACTCACAAATCATCCAACGTTCAAACACTGAAGCAGTGTGGTGAAATTCATGTTCATATTTTATTCACACACACACACACACACACACACACACACACACACACACACACACCTCAGGTACGTTGGATTATGATGAGAGATGCTAGAGTTCTTCCTTGAGTATAAAGGGATGTATTTTTAAAGAGTGGTGTTAATATCAGCAGGTTTCAGCTGCGCTCGCTTTACTTCATTCCACAGTCGAATTTTTACACATTTATAGTTTTATTTCTGCACACGGAGTCGCAGGAGCCGCGAGTCCTGCTCCGAGAGAGAGCTTTCTAAATCAGGTTTCAGGTTTTTTTCTATTCCTTCTTTCCGTTTCTGCTCAGAGAGTGTGTTATTATGCTGCACGTGTAGGCTGTCCATCAGACATTAGAGTGATCCATTCAACATGACATTCAGTTACAACGGCTGCAGAGGTTCAGGCACTTAATCAATCACACACACACACACACACACACACACACACACACACACAGAGGACAGAATTTACTGAGGCACGTGTTAGAAAAAAGAAACAGCAACATATTGTTACATACACTATATTGCCAAAAGTATTGGGACACCCCTCCAAATCATTGAGTTCAGGTGTTGTTTTTCAGGGGTTGGGCTCCGCCCCTTAGTTCCAGTGAAAGGAACTCTTAATGCTTCAGCTTCATACCAAGACATTTTGGACAATTTCATGCTCTTTGTGGGAACAGTTTGGGGATGACCCCTTCCTGTTCCAACATGACTGCACACCAGTGACCAAAGCAAGGTCCATAAAGACATGGATGAGTGAGTTTGGTGTGGAGGAACTTGACTGGCCTGCACAGAGTCCTGACCTCAACCCCATAGAACACCTTTGGGATGAATTAGAGTGGAGACTGTGAGACAGACCTTCTCATCCAACATCAGTGCCTGACCTTCTTCTAGAGGAATGGTCAAAAATTCCCATAAACACACTCCTAAACCTTGTGGAAAACCTTCCCAGAAGAGTTGAGCCTGTTATAGCTGTAAAGGGCGGGACAACTCCATATTACATTCATGTGGCCAGGAAGGCAGGTGTCCCAAAACTTTTGGCAATATAATGTACCTTTTACCTCTGTAAAAGATTCAAAATTTTTTCTGCTAAAATCAAATTTTGAATAAATAAATTTACAGGTTTGAAATTCAATCTGTTCATTTTAAAAGATTTAACCTGAACTCAGATGATGTGACATCTTCATCATGTAGAGAGGTCAGAGCTGGAACATCGTTCTTTACCAGAGGTTTCATGTTTCTCTGTAAAATGTCTACACTCTTTCAGAAGGATTTTTTTGAATTCTTGCTGTCGTCTTGATTGCTGTCATGAACTATACAGCTACTGTGAACTCTGAGCTCGTGCTTAAACATCTTCTCCAGAAATCTTCTCGAGCACCTGTGCAGGTAACGAGAGAGACTCAATAAAATCCCAGAGTGGTGTATAAAACTGTATTTGTAATAAACATCACCGTCATACAGCCATCTGTCCTCCTCTCCTTCACCGGTTTTCTTTCCTTCATGCAGTTTTCCTCTCATGAAGGTTCTCAGCATTGGATTTTCATTATTTCTTCACACTTTAGTGATTTCAGTGAGGAACGGTGGTGGACATGCGTTTTGCTTGCTGCAGGAATAAAAACACCGAACTCCAGGAAGTGACTCAGCAGCCAGGAGAAAGCCACTGCGTCAGACCTCAGCAGTGAACACCAGAACGATTTTCTTCCCAAGGTGCATCAATAAACCATCAGCGCTGGAGAAAGATGGAGCTGCGAGTCACACAGCTGCTTTAGCCTGATTCACTTATATCACTGATCCCACAAAACACAAGAACCTCATCTGATGGACTGAGGAGAAGGAGCACTGAGGAACTCTGAGGAACCCTTAGAACCTCCTGAGAAGATCCAAACACCACGTTACACTCAGAATCTCCTGACTGAGAAAGAAAGAAAGAAAGAAAGAAAGAAAGAAAGAAAGAAAGAAAGAAAGAAAGAAAGAAAGATTCCTGCATGGCTGAAATATTGACACTATACAGTATGTTTTTCTTTTTTAATAGAGAGAGTGTCATGAGAGCAAGAGAGAGAGAGCGAGAGAGAGAGAGAGAGAGAGAGAGAGAGAGAGAGATGAAAATAGCTGAAGAGATTATTACAAATAAAACTCAATTATATTCATTTAATGAAATGATCCGTGTAGAAAAACGACTAGAATTAAATTTTTAAATCTATAAATGGAGAGAAAATCAGCGGAACAAGGGGGAGAGAGAGAGAGAGAGAGAGAGAGAGAGAGAGAGAGAGATAGAGAGAGAGAGAGAGAGAGAGAGAGAGAGAGAGGTACAGTCTGTGTGTGTGTGTGTGTGTGTGTGTCTTTACAAGGCCACTTGGTAAATTGAAAATATCTTCATTCCTGCTCATAAACGTGATGAATAGAGAGGAAGGTCACGTGTAAGACTCACGTGTAGCAGAGCAGAAGCTGGTGTTCATCACCGGCAGCATGAGGAAGGTTCTAGAGGAAGCAGAACAGCGGCATGAGCGTCTTTACAGGTGAAATATACAGCTATAGGATGTGTTTAAAGATCCACCCCAATGCCCCGCCCCCACCCGGTTACTGTTGCCATGCAGGAGCCAAACTTCACTCAGAGTGGTGTTAATAATTTAGGATGATGTGAAGGGGCAGAATTACTGTTAGAACACGGAACCTTTTATTCCTCTCACACTACAGCAGTTTAAATCAAATTCAATAATATCATGTGTTTTTATCCATTTCTAGTTACATTTAAATGATGTGGAACTTTAAAGTTAAAGCAGCTGAAGATTCACTGGAGCATCAGGGTGCTGAGTGAACTGGAAGAACTGGAACAGGAAGGAAGGAAGGAAGGATGGAGGGAAGGGAGGAAGGAAGGAAGGAAGGATGGAAGTTATGAAAGAAGGAAAGAAGGAAGGAAAGGAGGAAGGGAGGATGGATGGATGGATAGATAGATAGATAGATAGATAGATAGATAGATAGATAGATAGATAGATAGATAGATAGATAGATGGACGGACGGACGGACGGACGGAAGGAAGGAAGGAAGGAAGGAAGGAAGGAAGGAAGGAAGGATGGAAGGATGGATGGATGGATGGACAGATGGAAGAAAGTTAGGAAGGAAGGATGGAGGGAAGGAAGGAAGGAAGAAAGGAAGGAAGGAGGATGGATGGAAGGAAGGAAAGGAAGAAAGGAAGGAAGTTAGGAAGGAAGGACCTCAGTATAAATGAATATCACTTTGTTCCTTCACTTCAGAGGGAAATTCCAGCCCCTGATGTAACACCGGTCCAGGCAGCAGAGTGATGGAGATGAAGAGCCACAGAGGAGCTGAGCGGTCAGGAGAGAGTGATGGAGGTGGAGGAGGAGTACAGCGGGCCGGCTGCCAGCACAGGCTGATCATTATCCCTCCGTCAAGATGAAGGATCTTTTGGAAAAGCAGAGCTGCGGCGGTCAGTAATGTGGCGATGGCAGGGGCAGCAGGACGAGTAACGCCCACATCAGCACCGCCGCTCCAGTCCTCCCACCTACTGCGCCTTAAAGGAGGGTCATTAATAACACCCCACCGTTCTGCCTCCCTGAAAATAACCCTGCAGAGGCAAAGACCGAGCGCAGCAATTCAGACCAAAACCCATTCGTCTTCCTCCCTCGGCCTCTGGGAAGCTGCCAGCGCCGCCGATTGAGGTCTTTTTCACAGAACGAGTTTCAACCTTTCAGCATTAAGAGAAATGGAAGAGTTGAGCAAGGTGAAAGAACGAGAGAGAAAGACAGAGACTTTTAAACTCCTCTACTGAATTGCTGCCAGACTTCCAGATCCAAAAATGTGGTGAGAAGTTTGATTGAGTAGAAGTCAGGTGATAACAAATTCACCCTTTCAATTTATTTATTCCTAATTAGGGTCATGGGGATCTGCTGGAGCCTATCCCAGCACACATTGGGCAAAAGCCAGGCAGACCCTGGACAGGTCACCAGTCCATCACAGGGAAACACATATAGACAGACAACCACACACAGGCACTTTAGAATTACTGATCCAGACTGTGGGAGTAAACCTGAGTACCCAGAGTACACCCACACGGGGAGAACATGCAAACTCCACACAGAAAGGCTCCTGCCTGTTCCAACCCGGGATTCAAACCCAGGACCTTCTTGCTGTGAGGCAACAGTGCTGACCACTAAGCCACTCTGATGCCCCTTCAGAAAACCAGGAACCAGAAAAAGGTCTCATCATGAAGCTAATCCAATTTTCTTTTCACAGCCGTCAAGTTTCAGGTCTTCAAGTCTGAAGTTTCTGTTCAGAGCTACAGGTCTTTGAGGCAAGAGTCAACATATCTTTGAATGAGCTACAAACCCAAATAAAGTCAAAGAGGTGAGTCTAGAGTCAGGTCTAAATTTTTTAAGTAAATTTGACTCTTTTAGCTACACGTTTTGGTGAAATTTCAAGTCTCCGAGTTCAGTCAAATGTCCAGTTCTGTCCAGTCCAGATTTAGATCAAGAAAATTAGTTTTATATTATAAAATATATATATATATCTGTTTATATTATTAAAGATCTGTCAGCTGTTAGTTCTTAATGTTAGCTTTTTAGCTAAAGAAAGAATGGAAGGAAGGAAGCATGGATGGATGAAAGGATGGATGGATGGAAGATAGGAAGGAAGTTAAATAGGAAGGAAAGGAGGAAGGAAGGGTGGATGGATGGATGAAAGTTAGAAAGGAAGGAAGGGAAGGAGCAAGGGTGGATGGATGGATTGATGGATGGATGGAAGTTAAGAAGAAAGTTAAAAAGGAAGGGTGGATGGATGGATGGATTGATGGATGGATAGATGGATGGATGGAAGTTAAGTAGAAAGTTAGAAAGGAAGGATGGATGGATGGATGGAAGTTAAGAAGAAAGTTAGAAAGGAAGGGTGGATGGATGGATTGATGGATGGATAGATGGAAGTTAAGAAGAAAGTTAGAAAGGAAGGGTGGATGGATGGATTGATGGATGGATAGATGGATGGATGGAAGTTAAGAAGAAAGTTAGAAAGGAAGGGTGGGTGGATGGATGGATGGAAGTTAAGAAGAAAGTTAGAAAGGAGGAAGGAAGGGAGGAAGGAAGGGTACCATCGGGCCCTTGTGCACTGACCCCAACCCTCCCTGCTCCAGGGGCACTGCATCATGGCTGACCCTGCGCTCTGACCCCAACCCACAAGTATAGGATATGTGAAGATAGAGTTTCACTGTGCAGTAATGTATATGTGACAGATACAGACTAATAAAAACATTCCTAAGATTTACTGGATTTTGAGATTAAACCAAAACAATGGGCAGAATTTTATTCATTAAAGAAATCTCATTAAATTTAAAACACTAAATGAATCCTAACATGAACAAATATCATTAAAGCTCATTTCCTGTGTTCTGAATCATTCTCAAATAAACGTTTTTTTATTTATTTTTAGTAACACAACATCTGGAGTGTAAAAGCGAGTCAGAACTTCCCAGGAACAAAAATTATTTAAAAACAAATGACCAACAATTTAAAGAAATAGGATTAGGACTGAGGGGCAGCACTGTGGCTTAGTGGTTGGCCCTTACAACAAGAAGGTCCCGGGTTTGAGTCCCGGGTTCGAACAGACAGGGGCCTTTCTGTGTGGGTTTACTCCGGGTACTCCGGTTTCCTCTCACAGTCCAAAAACATGTACATTAGGTTGATTGGTAATTCTAAATTGCCCATAGGAGTGAGTGAGTGTGTGTGGTTGTCTGTCTATATGTGTGGCCCTGTGATGGACTGGTGACCTGTCCAGGGTGTACCCCTGCCTTTCACCCTGTGTGTGCTGGGATAGGGTCCAGCAGATCCCCCTGACCCTAATTAGGAATAAAGTGGGTATAGAAGATGGATGGATTGAGTGACTTGTACTGGGATTTATTCCAGAATGTAAAGTTTATATGAAAGACAACTGAAAACAAACAGAAACAGAAGCAATAAGTGTTTTTGAAAAAGATTTCTTTATTAAACTTTGGATAAACTAACGTCTTATAAACTGTATATAACATCTGCAGTAAGGCATTGTTCTCTAAAAATAGTGTCGTCTCCAGTGTAAAGGCATTTGGCAAAAAAAATCAAATATGAAGCCACTCCCGAGTGTATTTTTACCACACCACAGGCCACTTCAGGACACACACACACACAGTCTGGTCCATTTCCCAATGCTTTGGATATTCTGCCCTGTACAAAAATAGAGTATTGATTCGAGAAAGAAATTAAAAAATAAAAGCTTTCTGCTTCCTGATCCTGAGCGCGCTGAAAGACAAAGGCACTTAGTGACTCTTTAGAACCGGGGACTCTTTAGAACCTCCTCCGTTATTTACCGCATGTTTAAAACACAGTGCAAATCCACGCTGAGAATGTGGTGACTTCCCAAAAAACACCAACATTGTGTGTGTGGGAGGGAAAAAAACGACAATTTTTTAGCACTTTATTTTACAGTAGAGTTTAATACGGAGGTCTGAGGAATAATGACCAGGCATTTCTCCTAAATAATCTAAAGATCGGATTTTAAAACGTAACGATGACTCTGAGTTTATTACACAACAACGCAGTATTTACACATGATTTATTTATTTCTGTGCGTCTTTACGTAGTAACTAAGGTGAAAAATACACGAGTTACCACAAATAAACAAACCATTTTTACGGCAATAAAAACGTGGCTCTTTGAATCATTTTGAATAAATTTTTGATGCTGCTATTTGCTCCGTTTCAAGCTTACGCAAAATATCACTACATATTAATCTAATTATTCGTTATAACTTCGCACACTCATCATTTAGACATGACTATTATTACTACACAACAATTATTTATTTATTCAATTCTAGATCATGTTCCTGTAAAATAAAGCGCTGTAAAAGAAAAAAGTGATGAAACTGAGAATTTGGGGATTGAAAGCACAGATAAACTCAGAGTTTGACCACAAAACCTCCTGAATCCTGTGTTACAAAACTCTACAGCTCTGAGAATCAGAGAAATGTCTTAAACAAACAAACAAACAAACAAACAAACAAACAAACAAAACACCTGGACGTGATGCTGGTGAACAAAACAAAAAAAAAAACCCAGCAGAAGTCTTTCACAACAATATGAATATTTCCTGTGTTCATAATTCGTTAAAATGCATGAACGATGTGTTATGATGCCTGCTGTAAGCCTGGAATAGCTAGTGACACACACGTTAGGAAAAGTCAGGTTACATAACACCTTATAACATCTCTTCATGATCATAATGCATTATAACACTCTGCTTTCTAAATGAAGCCTGACATAAGGCTGTTATAGCTATATAATACATGTATAACACTTCAGAAAACAATCTCATAATGTCAGGTGACATAACACGTATCTGTGTACGCCGTGATGCTTTATAACAAGCTTTGGTACAATCTCCAGACTAATACGACGACATAAGCCTGGAGTACACGCATAACACATACGTAAAACTTCATAATACCTGTTCCTTCGTAACGCATTATGACACAAGCTCTAGTATCGTTTCAAAGTGTAATAATGCATTATAAAGGGTAGACATGTGTAATACTTTAGGTAACAACTTCAGGTGACATAAAACAATATCTGTTCATGTTGTAATGCATTATAACACAAGCTCTGTTATTGATTCAAGGTATAATAATTCATTATATAGCTTACATGACCTATCATAAAGCCTGACATAAACCTGGTATAGCTATCGAGACATAATACTTCAGAAAAAGACTTCATAATGACCTGTTCAAGTTGTAATGCATTATAACACAAGCGCTGGTATAGTTTCTAGATGAAGCATTAATAAAGCACAGACAATGTGTTATGAAGCCTGACGTAAGCCTGTTATAGACACATGCACAATGCTGCGCTAATAATTTCATTATGTCAGGTGACAAAACACATGATAAAATGTGTTGTAATGCATTATAAAGCACAGATCATGTTATAACACCTGTAATAAGTGTTATAGTGACATCCGTAACACATTATATAAACACTGTAAAATCTGACCGAGCTATAATGCATTATAATACAGGTGCTGTTTTAGTGTCTAGATGTAATAACAATCTTATGTAAGGTGAGGCTAAGGTTATGTAAGGCCACATTCTCATGCTTTATGAAGTGTTATGCATGCAACTTTAATACAATATTCCACCATGCATTATCAAGCATATATAATACCTTATAACACACTATGATAGCTCATGCTTTTTAAAGTCTTACGCATGTAACATTAGTGATTATAGAGAGATTATAAGATATTATATAAGATATATAACGCGTTGTAAAGTATTATCCATTAACTAACTATTTATTAGCAATAAGACAAAACACTGGCAGGTGTTACGTAGCATACATAATCCTAATAAAAGCTGATGCTTTATAGCACGTATTATGAAATATGAGGCATTATGAATGCTCTATGACACACTGAACAACGTCACCATAGCTATTGACATGTTTTTAAAAGGTATTGGATGCTGAATGAGATGTTTATAACGCATTATGAACACAGGATTATAGGAGTTTGACATCAGATTGATAAATTTAGCACCTCATTCTGAGATTTTGCCCAAACTCGGATCTGAACTCGGGACAACGCGTTTCAGAAACTCCAGCATGATGAACTGTAAACAGCGCGCGAGAGCAGGAAGGTGTTTCTGATCACGTTTAGTGCTTTACGCATCAAAGTACGACAACTTTACACCTAAAAACAACAAACACTGACATGACACGCCTTAAACGAATAAATTTGCATACTGATTAGAATAAATTCTCTCTCTCTTTCTCTCTGGTGCTGTTATTAATAACACAATAAAAATAAACAGTAAGACAGTAAGTGTAGATCAAACCAGGGGCTGTTTGTTACGAGAGAAATATAAGAGCAGCATGAATATTCATGAGATGCATCTTTGGTATGAAGACTATTCCCAAAAAAATAGAATCCGAAAAAAAAAAAAAAAAAAGGTGACATTTGCAATAGATGATGATTTTTAGGATTTTCTGGAAATCTGGAATAGGTGAGGTCTGAGCTCCAGAGTAATCCTGAACATTTCAGTTTGTAGTGCAGTGAGGGAAATGGACATGCATCGATGATTCAGGACAGTGTGTGTGTGTGTGTGTGTGTTGTGAGATTCCCTACAGAGTGAATTATTCCAGAAAAACCTTTTTATATGAAAGTGTTAAATTAACATTGTGCTGGCGAGTGTGTGTGTGTTGGTGTGTGTGTGTGCGCGTTGGCGAGTGTGTGTGTATGCTGGCGAGTGTGTGTGTGTGTGTTGGTGTGTGTGCGCGCTGGCGAATGTGTGTGTGTTGGTGTGTGTGCGCGCGCTGGCGAGTGTGTGTGTGTTGGTGTGTGTGTGTACGCTGGCGAGTGTGTGTGCATGCTGGCGAGTGTGTGTGTGTGTGTGTGTGTGATTGTGTTAAAGCTCCAGGTCCAAATAAATAACAGCTAAGATAAAAGACAGGAACGTCTCTGGAGGAAATGAGCTATGGGAATATTTTTTCCTGGTAAAAACACACGGATAAGATCATCCAGTTTGCGCGTGTATTCGTCTCTACTCTCAAAAAAGAACAAAAAATAATCTTTATTCTGAAAAACACTGTACACATCTAAAATATAGACTGTATATAATAGTACCCATTCTCATAAAATAATTCTGAAAAATAGAATTAAAAAGATGCGAAAAACGTGCAAATTTGGAGCGGAATCCTGTGCATCACGATCCCGAGTGTTCTCGAAGCGGCACGGGCGTCGGGTTCTCCAAGACGTTAGAACTCTTCTTGTATGTGACGCCCGGAGCGCTGCCGCTGGGGGGCGAGACGAGCCACACGCCATCCGTGTGAGGCAGCAGCGGCGTGGATGTGACTGGAGGAGACTGATCTTTGGTATACGGTAGTGTGCTGCTCTCGCTAGCTCCGTGTGGGGAGTTCTCCAAGTTCTGCAACACGTGGTTCTCTGTGTTCCTGGAACTCCGGGATGTGTCCTTCATCTCCATGCTCCTGGGATCAGCAGCCGTAGGCTTGTGCTTGGTGTGGGAGGGGTGATGATGAGGGTGAGGATGATGATGATGATGGTGAGTTTTGGTGAAAGATCTACAGAAAGGGAAAAGCTTGGCCTGGTTCTGGTGCAGTAGATGTCTGCGCAGCTCCGGCGGGAATCTGTCCAGCTGACGGCCCACCTGCACCGGGCTGGGGAACAGGGAACCCTGACACGCTCGGTAGAAATATCTGGAACAGGAGAACGTCACGTCATACCAAGCCTGGGAGATACCAGCGTAATAATCCCCATGTCCTAAAATCTCAAACTGATTACTTGCCTCATTCTGAATCAGCTCCGCCCACTTAGAGTTATTACTAATTTGCATAATACAAATAAACCAAATTTTTTGTAATTATCCCTAGAATTTTTTCCCCTTCTTCACAAACCTGGAGTGAAACAACTTAGCCTTTATGAACAATGTAGCCTCCACCTGTCAATCAATTCTGATCGGGCAGAGCTGATTGGCCTATCAGTGTTAAGAGGCGGGGTTAAGGATAAGGATGGTGAGATACCTGGGCAGAAGAGCAGTGATAGGTGTGATGACACACAGCAGATAGAAGAGGGGATCTCCCAGAAGCCTCTGCATGCTCCAGTAGGGGTTGGAGGGGGAGTAACACGTGGCGCAGGAGGAGTTGTAGCATAGAGCCACGGTGAAGAACAGCCCCACGCTGAAGGCTATAGACACCCAGTTCATCCAGGTCTGAAAAACAAAACAACAATTAATACAATTACTCAACATCGTGAGGAACAGCCTCGTGAGGAACAGCGGACATGTGAAGAACATGAATTTCACACACAGAAACGTGTCAACTCCAATTTTACTGCTGCACTGTAAAGGAAACAACCCGCATCTGATTCTGCCTCATTAATCTCACAATGAGAGAGGAGAGAGAGAAAAGAAAGAAAGAGAGAGGCAGGACAAACCTTTTTGGGACCCTGTCTTTGAGATGAACATGTATCTGTATCTCAGTGTGTGTGTGTGTGTGTGTGTGTAAGAGTGTGTGTGTGTGTGTTTGTGTGTAAGTGAGTGTGTGTATGCGTGTGTGTGTATGTGTAAGTGAGTGTGTGTGTGTGTATGTGTAAGTGAGTGTGTGTGTGTGTTTATGCGTGTGTGTGTGTGTGTGTATGCGTGTGTGTGTGTGTGTAAGTGAGTGTGTGTGTGTAAGTGAGTGTGTGTGTGTATGCGTGTGTGTGTGTGTGTGTAAGTGAGTGTGTTAGCTGTCAGAGTGATTCATTACTGTATCTCTTGGTTCAATCTAATCTACAGAGCTGCGTGTATAAATATCCTCAACCTGCTCCAAATGTCTGATCACCACTTCATCACATTCCCAACACCCTGCCCCCTACACACTACACCCTGCCCCCTACACACTACACCCTGCCCCCTACACACTACACCCTGCTCCCAACACACTACACCCTGCCCCCTACTCACTACACCCTGCCCCCTACACACTACACCCTGCCCCCTACACACTACACCCTGCTCCCAACACACTACACCCTGCCCCCTACACACTACACCCTGCCCCCAACACACTACACCCTGCCCCCTACACACTACACCCTGCTCCCAACACACTACACCCTGCCCCCTACACACTACACCCTGCCCCCAACACACTACACCCTGCCCCCTACACACTACACCCTGCTCCCAACACACTACACCCTGCCCCCTACACACTACACCCTGCTCCCAACACACTACACCCTGCCCCCTACACACTACACCCTGCCCCCTACACACTACACCCTGCTCCCAACACACTACACCCTGCCCCCTACACACTACACCCTGCTCCCAACACACTACACCCTGCCCCCTACACACTACACCCTGCTCCCTACACACTACACCCTGCTCCCAACACACTACACCCTGCCCCCTACACACTACACCCTGCTCCCAACACCCTGCCCCCTACACACTACACCCTGCCCCCAACACACTACACCCTGCTCCCAACACACTACACCCTGCTCCCAACACACTACACCCTGCTCCCAACACACTACACCCTGCTCCCAACACCCTGCCCCCTACACACTACACCCTGCCCCCTACACACTACACCCTGCTCCCAAGACACAACACCCTGCTCCCAAGACACAACACCCTGCTCCCAACACACTACACCCTGCTCCCAACACACTACACCCTGCTCCCAACACCCTGCTCCCAACACACTACACCCTGCCCCCTACACACTACACCCTGCTCCCAACACACTACACCCTGCTCCCAACACACTACACCCTGCTCCCAACACACTACACCCTGCTCCCAACACCCTGCCCCCTACACACTACACCCTGCTCCCAACACCCTGCCCCCTACACACTACACCCTGCTCCCAACACACTGCCCCCTACACACTACACCCTGCTCCCAACACACTACACCCTGCTCCCAACACCCTGCTCCCAACACCCTGCCCCCTACACACTACACGCTGCTCCCAACACCCTGCCCCCTACACACTACACACTACACCCTGCTCCCTACACACTACACCCTGCTCCCTACACACTACACCCTGCTCCCTACACACTACACCCTGCTCCCAACACCCTGCCCCCTACACACTACACCCTGCCCCCTACACACTACACCCTGCTCCCAACACACTACACCCTGCTCCCAACACCCTGCCCCCAACACCCTGCCCCCTACACACTACACCCTGCTCCCAACACCCTGCCCCCTACACACTACACCCTGCCCCCAACACCCTGCCCCCTACACACTACACCCTGCTCCCAACACACTGCCCCCTACACACTACACCCTGCCCCCTACACACTACACCCTGCCCCCTACACACTACACCCTGCCCCCTACACACTACACCCTGCTCCCTACACACTACACCCTGCTCCCAACACACTACACCCTGCTCCCAACACCCTGCCCCCTACACACTACACCCTGCTCCCAACACCCTGCCCCCTACACACTACACCCTGCTCCCAACACACTGCCCCCTACACACTACACCCTGCCCCCTACACACTACACCCTGCCCCCTACACACTACACCCTGCTCCCAACACACTACACCCTGCTCCCAACACACTGCCCCCTACACACTACACCCTGCCCCCTACACACTACTCCCTGCCCCCTACACACTACACCCTGCTCCCAACACACTGCCCCCTACACACTACACCCTGCTCCCAACAGACTACACCCTGCCCCCTACACACTACACCCTGCTCCCAACACCCTGCCCCCTACACACTACACCCTGCCCCCTACACACTACACCCTGCCCCCTACACACTACACCCTGCTCCCAACACACTACACCCTGCTCCCAACACCCTGCCCCCTACACACTACACCCTGCCCCCTACACACTACACCCTGCTCCCAACACCCTGCCCCCTACACACTACACCCTGCTCCCAACACACTGCCCCCTACACACTACACCCTGCCCCCTACACACTACACCCTGCACCATACACCCTGCCCCCTACACACTACACCCTGCTCCCAACACACTACACCCCGCCCCCTACACACTACACCCTGCCCCCTACACACTACACCCTGCCCCAACACCCTGCCCCCTACACACTACACCCTGCTCCCAACACCCTGCCCCCTACACACTACACCCTGCCCCCTACACACTACACCCTGCCCCCTACACACTACACCCTGCTCCCTACACCCTGCCCCCTACACACCACACACTGCCCCCTGCTCCCAACACCCTGCCCCCTACACACTACACCCTGCTCCCAACACCCTGCCCCCTACACACTACACCCTGCTCCCAACACCCTGCCCCCTACACACTACACCCTGCCCCCTACACACTACACCCTGCCCCCTACACACTACACCCTGCTCCCTACACCCTGCCCCCTACACACTACACCCTGCCCCCTACACACTACACCCTGCCCCCTACACACTACACCCTGCCCCCTACACACTACACCCTGCTCCCAACACCCTGCCCCCTACACACTACACCCTGCTCCCAACACCCTGCCCCCTACACACTACACCCTGCCCCCTACACACTACACCCTGCACCATACACCCTGCCCCCTACACACTACACCCTGCTCCCAACACACTACACCCTGCTCCCAACACACTACACCCTGCCCCCTACACACTACACCCTGCCCCCAACACCCTGCCCCCAACACCCTGCCCCCTACACACTACACCCTGCTCCCAGCACCCTGCCCCCTACACACTACACCCTGCTCCCCACACACTACACCCTCCCCCCTACACACTACACCCTGCTCCCTACACCCTGCCCCCTACCCACTACACCCTGCCCCCTACACACTACACCCTGCACCATACACCCTGCCCCCTACACACTACACCCTGCTCCCAACACACTACACCCTGCTCCCTACACACTACACCCTGCCCCCTACACACTCCACCCTGCCCCCTACACACTAAACCCTGCCCCCTACACACTACACCCTGCCCCCTACACACTACACCCTGCTCCCAACACACTACACCCTGCTCCCAACACCCTGCCCCCTACACACTACACCCTGCTCCCAACACCCTGCCCCCTACACACTACACCCTGCTCCCAATACACTACACCCTGCTCCCAACACACTACACCCTGCTCCCTACACACTACACCCTGCCCCCTACACACTACACCCTGCCCCCTACACACTACACCCTGCCCCCAACACCCTGCTCCCTACACACTACACCCTGCTCCCAACACCCTGCTCCCTACACACTACACCCTGCTCCCAACACCCTGCCCCCTACACACTACACCCTGCTCCCAACACCCTGCCCCCTACACACTACACCCTGCCCCCTACACACTACACCCTGCCCCCTACACACTACACCCTGCCCCCTACACACTACACCCTGCCCCCTACACCCTGAACCCTGCTCCCTACACAATATGCCCTGCTCCCTATACACTACACACTGCTCCCTGCTCCCTACACCCTGCCCCCTACACACTGCACCCTGCCCCCTACACACTACACCCTGCCCCCTACACACTGCACCCTGCCCCCTACACACTGCACCCTGCCCCCTACACACTGCACCCTGCTCCCAACACCCTGCCCCCTACACACTACACCCTGCCCCCTACACACTACACCCTGCTCCCAACACCCTGCCCCCTACACACTACACCCTGCCCCCTACACACTACACCCTGCTCCCAACACCCTGCCCCCTACACACTACACCCTGCCCCCTACACACTACACCCTGCTCCCAACACCCTGCCCCCTACACACTACACCCTGCCCCCTACACACTACACCCTGCTCCCAACACCCTGCCCCCTACACACTACACCCTGCCCCCTACACACTACACCCTGCTCCCAACACCCTGCCCCCTACACACTACACCCTGCTCCCAACACACTACACCCTGCTCCCAACACCCTGCCCCCTACACACTACACCCTGCTCCCAACACACTACACCCTGCTCCCAACACCCTGCCCCCTACACACTACAGCCTGCTCCCAACACCCTACACACTACACCCTGCACCATACACCCTGCCCCCTACACACTACACCCTGCTCCCAACACACTACACCCTGCCCCCTACACACTACACCCTGCTCCCAACACACTACACCCTGCCCCCTACACACTACACCATGCTCCCTACACACTATATCCTGCACCCTACACCCTACACCCTGAACCCTGCTCCCTACACAATATGCCCTGCTCCCTATACACTACACACTGCACCCTGAATCCTGTTCCCTGTGTGCAATTTTTTCTACACAAACTTTCCTTCATTTATCTTCAGCAGTCTCTTTATCCTGGTCAGAGCCGCAGTCTGTAGATTCGGAGTCTGAGGAATGCTGAGTATGATGCAGAAATACAAGATGGGATCCAAGCCCATGACACACGCGCGCACACGCACACGCACGCACACATGCACGCACACACGCACACATACGCACGCACACATACGCACGCACACGCAGCTCTGAAGGTTATTTAGAGTCTACACCTACATGTTCTGGGTGGTTGTAGAAATCTGCTACAGCTTTACTGCAACACTGAAAACCCACACAGATTGTAAGAGAGACCTAGAAATGTAAAGAAGAGGAAAAGGAAGGAAGGAATGGGGGGAAAGATAGGAAGAAAGAAAGAGAAGAAAAAGAAAGATCAAGAGGGAAAGGAAAAGGAGAAAGAAGAAAAAGATCAAGAGTGAAAGAAAAAACTAAAAAGTAAGAGAAAACTAAGAAAGGAGGGATGAAAAAGAGGGAGAGAAAAAAGGAAGGAGTTAAATATTGTAAAGAGTAAAACATTAGCAGAGTGAAGAGACAGCAGGAGGAAGTGAAGGTTCCTAGCTTTCTGAAGAGGTTCTATAGAGAACCCGGAGGAAGTGGCAGTGCAGTAGGGTTCTCTGTAGAAGGAGAACCCTCTTCTGTAGTGTTGTAGGTGTTGGTGCGAGTTCTCCACAGGGGTTTCCTCACCCAGGTTTTGGTTTCGATGCCAAGCTGCAGCAGGATGGTGAAGAGTGCCAGCGTGGTGATGGGTGTGCCCCACGTGAACAGATCCACGTCTGAGTCAGCGTACGCCTGTGACATCATCAACAAACAACTTCAGCAAACAACAACAACAAGATTTATTATTGTTTATTAAAGAAAAACTGAGACTCACAAAGTAAGGGATAAAAAAACAGATGAGACTTTGGTAGAAGGCATCGATCATATTCATCCAGAACATGTAGGGCTTATACTCCTGAAAAAACACACACATGAAATCAAACAACAAGCGGAGAAAGAAAGAAAAACAAACTACAAAACAAATAAAGCAATAAACAAATAAACAATAATCAAGAAAGAAAAACAAAAAAAGTGTTGTATAATGTTGTTACGGTGTCACAGTGTTGATGGGAGAGAGGGGAACTGGGAGAGAGGGGGAAACCAGGAGAGAAAGGGGAACTGGGGGGGGGGCTGCTAGGGGGCAACTGGGAGAGAGAGGGGACCTCACTTCCATATTATTTACAGAAAGTAAATCAGCCAGTCAGCAGTGTGAGGATGCTGTAGTGTGAAGACAGCATTTCCTTCGTGTAGTGAGGCCTAAACAGGGAAATGTCTCGTACCGCCACTTTAATACATCATCTCATGATTAAGAGAAAAAAAACAAAGTGAACAGAAAGAGATTTCTGGAATGATGGAGTTTTTAATCCAGCTGAGTCATGCACACGCAGCAGAACCCCAGCTTTATACTCTTCATCTGTTTTTAAAAAATAAATTCATTCAGGACAGCAGCTACTTCTCCACAGCTGAGCTCCAGGATGTTCTCTGTGATGATGAACGCTCCCTCAGGACTCAGACGCTTTCCTCTCCGGCTCGCATGGAGACCACACGCTGACCAGCTGCTGCTTTCAGCCTCCAGCGACAATTTATTACAGTAAACATGTTCATGACACACCACGTAACTGACTTCCCAAAACAACAACAACAACAACAACAACTGCTTCCAGACGCTGAAAATCAGTGGGCAAAAACCCAAACTGCACTTCATCTGCAGTAACACAGATGGACAGAGAGATGGACAGAGAGATGGACAGATGGTCTGCAGCTACTTAGCGTCCCACTTTCATGCTGTATCCTTGTATAATCTCCATTAGTTTAGAATAAACACAGACCTTACAGATTAAACTCCCAGCTTCAGAGCTTTCTTTCTGCCGCAGTGCTGAAAGCGTAGCATACCTCCGAGTTCTGTCCGCTCGTGTAGAGCTGCGGCAGCTCCTGCAACGTCTCCGCGGAAACGTCTTTGTCCAGCGTGGCGGTGATGAGCTGTGGGAACGCCGAGAACATCAGGTTGAAGAAGATCAGATACCACTGATCGATCATGGCCGAGCCGGAGAAGCCGCAGTAGAACTGATACCAGAAAATGAGAGCCACAAACATCTGAGCAAAGGACAAATAAAAGATATTTCAGGACCAGAAACAGAACTTCAGTGAAGTCTTCAGCTGATTATACAGACATCACACAGACACGGGGACCAGACCTCATCATTAATAACAGAGCGAACACCGCGTAACACAAACACTTCACTGCACTGACTGCAAAATCTCTATATAATCCCCCTGAATGGGTAGCCACATTAAAGCGGCAGTGTGTAACTTTAGCATTAAAGAACTGACAGCTAATTTGGAGCAGGCAAGATTTCATGGGTTATGCTACATCTTTGAGCTCAATGGAATGTTCTGTTACTGTTAAGTTTTACAGCATCCTCTAAACGCTGTAGCATTCATTTAATTAAATTTGATCTGAAATCAGCCTGAAATGAAAAGAGAACATTCAGGAAAATGTTTAGCTAGTTAGCGCCAGTTCACACCAGACCCTGAGACCCAGAGCTAGTTAGCAAACACCAGACCTGTGAGCTAATTAGCTAAGACCAGGCTTGTGAGCTAGCTAGCTAACACCATGCCTGGTATTCTTAGATATCTTCATAGTATTTCTGATGCACAGAACCTTCATGTAGCTTTAGCTCTGTGTGTTAGCTGGGAAAAGGCTAAACCAGTCACTGAGGTAAACAGAGCAAGCTTGCTAACGCTTGACTGCTAGCTCAGATTAGAGACACAAGCACCTCCTGGCTAAAATGATTTAAATGTTCCAGCAGATCTTTTAAATCTTTTAAATCTTTTGTTATAGTTCCATGTTTGGCTAAAGCGCTAACCCTAGCTAGCTAGCAGCTGCTAGTATAATCAAGACTGTTCAGTAAGTAGCTAGCTGAACTCTGCTAATATTTAACGATGGCTAAACATGCACGCGTAGTATTCTGTAGCTTATTTAAAACTCTAGAGGAATATTGATTTCAGATGAACATGGAGCGGGATTCAGAGGATGTGGAACGGTTCCTCACAGCGTTTTTGTAGAAGAAGTAGAGGATCATGTTGGCCAGACGAGAGTAGCACCAGTGTCCATGAACCAGGAGGAGCTTCTGCAGGTACTGAAAACGAGGAAGAGCGAAATCACTGGCCATCACCGCCTGTGGACACACCCAGAGAAGATCAGTGAGGAGCATGTGTACACACACACGGCACTGGCCAAAACCGCCTGTGGACACACCCAGAGAAAATCAGTGAGGAGCACACACACACACACACACACACACACGTTATACACAGTTTTTTTCTGTAATAATGAGCGAAATTGAGCCTCAGAGTGTGTGTGTGTGTGGATCCATTGGCGTGTTCAAACACTCCGGGGTTCTACAGGATTAAACGGAGATCAGGGTTTAATGAAGAAAAGCTTGTTAATCATCGACTCTGTGCTCAGTGGAGAAGGAGGAAGTGCAGAAGCTCCAAAATATTCAGAATTCATCAGGAACCACTTCATTTAACTGGCTGAAGAAGGAGGTGTGGAGCAGATGTGCTGACTCCTCCCACACCAAGACAGCCCCTCCCATACCAAAACAGCCCCTCCCCCACCAAAACAGCCCCTCCTCTTCTCATACCCCTGCATCCCCCACCTGCAGGGTTAATTGGTGCAGTTACTCATTTATGTAAATGTTTGCCGCTCTGTTCAGGACACGTCCTCTGGCACAGACACAGTGAGGAGACATCAGTTACAGAACCCAGAGTTACAGAACCCACAGGTTACAGAACCCAGAGTTACAGAACCAGACATACAGAACCCACAGGTTACAGAACCCAGAGTTACAGAACCCACAGGTTAAAGAACCCAGAGTTGAAGAATCCACAGGTTATAGAACCCAAAGTTACAGAACCCACAGGTTAAAGAACCCAGAGTTGAAGAATCCACAGGTTATAGAACCCAAAGTTACAGAACCCACAGGTTATAGAACCCAGAGTTAAAGAACCCACAGGTTACAGAACCCTGAGTTACAGAACCCACAGGCTACAAAACCCAGAGTTAAAGAACCCACAGGTTAAAGGTCCCAGAGTTACAGAACCCACAGGACCGAGTGAAAAGTGTGATGTTTGAAGGTTAAAGTATAAGAAGGTTTATGGTGTAAAATGTAAAGTGCAGAATATAAAGTATTAAATGTTAAGTTTGAAGTGAAAACACAACAGAAATTAAACAGAACTAAAGTGCAGCTCTAAAGAGTTCCTGCTTTACTGAAGATCTCTCAGGTCTGCTCTCACCTGCATGCCTTCCTGCCCCGAGATGCCCACACCAACATCTGCCACCTGGATCATACTGACATCATTAGCCCCGTCACCTAGGAGAGAGGGGGAAGGGGGAGGGAGCAAGAGGAAGAGAGAGCGAGGGAAGAAGGAGAGTGAGAGAGAGAGAGGGATACAGAGAGAGTGAGGGAGGGAGGGAGGGAGAGAGGGAGAGAGAGAGAGGGATACAGAGAGAGTGAGTGAGGGAGGGAGGGAGAGAGGGAGGGAGAGAGAGAGTTACATTAGAACTAAAGGAAGTGAAAAACATATGATGTGCTTCCACTACAGGAACCTTTCCAGGAACCAGAGGAAATGCAGATAATTCTACTTCCTGCGAGGGCGGAGCTTGCTGTACGTGAGACGTGAGACAAAACAACAATTTCCTAAAGCGCAAAAAACATTCTGTAGGAATAATAAAGTTAAAATGCTAATTCTGATCATCTCCAGCTGCTTCTGTTTAGTTTGTGATGTCACAATATTTACGACCCAATCATGTCCGATATGCAAATGATCAGAGCCTGAGCGCTAAACAAGCTAGCTACATAATTAGCGTTACTGATGCACAAAAGTTGTTGTCATAGTAACACTGATGTTTGATGACGTAACCCGAGACTTGTCCGTACATCCACCTGACTAACGTGAGCTAGTTTACTAGCAGCTTTAACTGACTAGGACGTTTTTAATTAGCTTATTAATGCATATTCATGTGTGCTAGTTTTTCCACTGCGGTGTAAACGCAGTGCTAAGTGTTATTGTTGCTAAGTGTTATTTCTTTTTCATTGAGTGTTAGTTGATATTTTTCCCTCACTTTCGTGAGGCTGTAATTCCATCTGAAAACAAGCCCATGAAAGTGTACAGGAAGTAAAACACAAAACAAACCTGCAGCTTAGCCACTGAATTAGCACTGCAAAACAATAACAACCCAAACGTGAGCACAGGTTAAATCAGGACAATGAAACAATTGCTGTTTACGCCACGCCACCAAAGCTATTCACACAGCCGCCGTTTGAAGTCCAGGCCAAGCGATTGTTCCTCAGATCACCAAATAAACCGCCGTGTGTCGCGAGATTACAGGAAAATAATCAGCAACGGTGAGGTGTGATGAAGCCGAGTTACTGATACTTCCTCTTCACAGCAGCGTGAAGGCACTGGACCGCTCCACAGCGCTGACCCTGTCCACACCCGAGCCTGACCTCTACACTCGTTAACTGTCCACACTCACACACTGCACCCCGGGGGGAGGAGGTCTGGACCTTCGCTAATGTTTTTACATTAGCATTTTAATATTACAACATTAGCATGCACGGCATTAACCGGAGCATGATATTAAAAACCTTATTAACAAAACTGACCAGAAAGAACATCTAGATCCTGCAGTGACCTCTCATCATCTCTCTCTCTCTCATCATCATCTCTCTCTATCTCTCTCTCTCACAGAGCGTCTCTCTCTGTCTCTCTCTCTCATCATCTCTCTCTCTCTCTCACAGCGTGTCTCTCTCTCTCTCACACAGAGCGTCTCTCTCTCTCATCATCTCTCTCTCTCTCTCTCTCTCTCTTTCCATCTGGGTAATTAGCGGTGGTGTATGGGAGTGTGTAGTGAGTTGAGTGATCACGCAGCATGGCTCTGTGGAACTTTGCACAGATTGGGCTCCAGATTTCATGTAGAAGAAATTGTGAGGAGGGAGACTGGGCTGCTGCAGTGATTAACATTAATATGTCTGTTTTTTGGAGATTGTGAATCATGGCAAATCAGCTGGAAAATCAAGAGGAATTTAACATTCTAGTAATGAATAAAGTAGGATTTGAGGGGGATGAGGTTGAGGGTGGAGATGGGATGTGGATGGGAATGAGAATGGGGATGAGGATAAGGGTGTGGATGAGGATGAGGGTGGGGATGGGGATGAGGGTGGGGATGGGGATGAGGGTGTGGATGAGGATGAGGGTGGGGATGGGGATGAGGATGGGGATGAGGGTGGGGATGAGGATGAGGATGGAGATGGGTATAAAGAAGAGGATGGAATGGGATGAGGGTGGGGATGAGGGTGGGGATGAGGATGGGGATGGGGATAGGGATAGGGATAGGGATGAGGATGAGAATGGGAGTTGGGATGGGTATAAAGAAGAGGATGGAATGGGATGGGATGAGGATGGGGATGAGATGAGGATGGGGTGAGGGTTGTGATGAGGATGGGGATGTAGGTGAGATGGAATGAACTTAGCTGGATGGTGATGGAATGGGATTGGAAGGAGATAGAGATGAGGATGAGGTATGGAGATGGGGATAGAATGGGAATGGGATAGACTGGGATGGGAGGAGTCAGTGTATAGTGTAAAAGCTCACCTATGGCCAGGGTCATGACCCTGAGCTTGTTGCGCACCAGTTTGACCACCATGCTCTTCTGCAGCGGTGTGGAGCGACAGCACAGGACAGACCTGCAGCTCCGAGCCACAGCCAGGAACTTATCCTCCAGACTCTTATCCAGAGCGTAGGCCAGAGTGCGGCCGTCAATCACCAGACCCAACCGGTGCACCAGGAACGGGCCTGATGGGGTGGAGCCAGAGCTCGGAGACAGGAAGTGAACGCTGGTGTAGTCCTGCTGGACAAGACGAGTCGCCTGAGGGTCAGATGAGGAACTGCACAGGAACTTAGCCTGGATGTAGTGCAAGCTTTCATCAAGAAGAACAGCACAGGCCTCCTGAGGAGCGCGCGCGCGCACACACACACACACACACACACACACACAGGTTTGTTCTTCTGAAAACACAGTGTCAGACAGTAGGGGACGCTAATCATTCACTTCCTGATTTAAATAAATTAACATATCCGAATAAACGGTCAGCTCCTTGTTTCTCATCAGTCTGACCTACGGGACGTTGGGTTTCTGCTTCTGAGTAAAATTATTTCTAACACACACACGCACGCACACGTGCACACGCACGCACACACGCACGCACACACATGCACGCACACGCACGCACACACATGCACGCACACACATGCACGCACACACATGCACGCACACACACGCACGCGCGCGCGCACACGCACACACGCGCGCACACACGCACGCACACGCGCGCACACGCACACACACACACACACGTGCACACGCACGCACACACACCTGCACACGCGCGCACACGCACACACACACGCGTGCACACACACCTGCACACGCGCGTACACACACCTGCGAGTCGGCGTTGAGCGTGATGATTTCCTCCTCGGGGTCGAGCAGTTTGCAGGCGTAGGCGATGTTGATGGCCGTTTCCTGTTTGTCGCCGGTCAGAACCCAGATCTGCAGCCCGGCCGTCCTCAGAGCAGCGATGGTCTCCGGTACGCCGTCCTGCAGCCGGTCCTCGATCCCCGTTGCCCCTGACAACCAGAATAAACAACTTTAATTACAAATTTTTAAATCAGTTAAAAAACTGAAAAATTTGTGACAGAATTGCGATTCTAAAAAATGTTTTCATTTAGCGGTATTAGCTAAGCTACCTAACACAGCCACATAACAGAGTAGGCTAATTAGCAATTAGCTAACTAACCTAATAGCTAATACTAACTGCTGTAAGTTAACTTGGCTAAGTTCTGAACTCTGAAACTAAAGCTAACATTTGATAAACTGAACTATTCCACTATATAACCTAGCAAGCAAAACTGCTAGTAAAGTAGCTAACTATTAACCTAGCCATTACACCATGTAAACCAGTTGCAATGGTTGGTAGCATGCTAGATAGCATTAGTCCAGCTGGTGTTCTGTGTAAACCAGCAGTCGAATGAACATTTTACTGGAAATCTGTAGACAAAACAACAGTAGCAAGCAAGCTAACATAAGCTAGCTTAAATAGCCAGGGTGCTTCACTGTTCTGTGTAAAATAGAAGCCAAGATGTGCAAAGTAGCAGTCAGGGTCACTAGCAAGCTAGCTAACATTAAGCTACCATTACACTGTTTAAACCAGCTGTTAGGGTAACTAGCAAGCTAGCTAGCATTAGCATTATTACAATATTGTGTAAATAAGACATTTAACTAGCGTTAGCAAAATACTTTATTTGCTCAGTGACGGTTTCTGGAGTTCTTTAGCTTATGTGGATGAAGTCACAGTTTCCATGGAAACAGAGATGAGGTGCATCTGTTAGTAACTAGCTAATGTTAGCCTCAATCCAGCATTGCAGCATGCAGTAATAAGTATTTGTTAGCGATTAAAGCGGCGATGTGCGAGTGTTTCTGACCTAAGAGATGCAGATCGGTCTCCAGTCGTAGCGCAGAATCGAACAGCAGCTCCTCTCGGCCCTGGATGGCCGTCTCGGCCTCTAGGTGGCGCCGCAGCCAGCAGGCGTACTCTTCTTTACTGAGGACCTGAAGCACAAATCCAGCGTCACGTTATTCACACAGTCCGTCTCCATCACAGCTAACACACACCTTCACACACAGTCCATCTCCATCACAGCTAACACACACCTTCACACACAGTCCGTCTCCATCACAGCTAACACACACCTTCACACACAGTCCGTCTCCATCACAGCTAACACACACCTTCACACACAGTCCGTCTCCATCACAGCTAACACACACCTTCACACAGTCCGTCTCCATCACAGCTAACACACACCTTCACACACAGTCCGCCTCCATCACAGCTAACACACACCTTCACACAGTCCGTCTCCATCACAGCTAACACACACCTTCACACACACATGCTCATTCTCTCTCTCTTTCTCTCTCTCTCCCCCCTCTCTCTCTGTTTCTTCATTTCTCCCCCCCCTTCCTTTCTTCCTTCATTTCTTTCTTTCTCTCGCTCGCTCTCCCTCTCTTTTTTCTTGTTCTCTCTCTCTCTCTCTCTCTCTCTCTCCATAATTATGATAATAATTATGATCTCTTTGATGCTACATGACTATTAGACACATTAAACTTTTTCATGCTGCATTCTTGGCCTTCATTAATAAATAAATAAATAAATTCTGGAAGTTAGATGGCAAGTGAAAGGTGTGAGAAAGCGTTTAGAAACACGGCAAGTTGTGGAAAAAATGCTGAAAAACACCAGCACCAGGAGGTCCGTCTGAGTGTGAATGTGATTTAACGGTTAAAGCAGGAAGAGAGAGAGAGAGACGGGGAGAGAGAGTGAGATGGAGAGACAGAGAGAGAGAGACAGAGAGAGAGAGAGAGAGAGAGAGAGAGAGGAGATGGAGAGAGAAAGATCTTACCTTCTTGGCGATGCAGAGGGTTCGGAGGCCGTCGACGGCGTACAGGTTCAGGTAGTTCTGTGTCTTGTACAGAATTTTGCGCTGACGTTTGCCTTTGGAGTCTTCTGGAACGGAGAAGTGACTTTAAAGACAATTCGGTAACATGATTTTACACAATAATAAACAAATAAATAAACAATAACTGATATTTAAACACGATGAAGAAAAAAATCCTCTAATTCAGGGACAGGAGGCAGAGCTAGCTGAGGCTATGCAAAGTGGGTGTGGCAAATATGCAAATGAGACGTGAACTGATACGGAGACAGAAAAACATTCGATTATTTTTGTTTATCTTAAAACTGAGTCATTTTATATTTAGAGAATAAACACATTTATTATTTTTAGTCAACATGAGTGCGACATTTCAGTTACTGCTAACATTGAAACCATGGCAAGAGACACGTCCACTAATGTGCAGCCAAATAAATAAATGAAAACATGCAAAACAGAGAGAGAGAGATAGACAGACAGATGGATGTACAGATAGATAAATAGAGAGATAGACAGACTGAAGAGCAGCTCATGTTGACGGAGTGCTCTGGGTAAATAAATATCTAAATATAAACGTTATAAAATGATTTGTAAATGGTGTATCCAGAGCCCCGCCCCCCAACCAATCATATACCTCTCTTATTTACTCTTTTTTTTTTAATGCATTGGTAACTTGACTGGACAGAAGTTTCTTGGGGAAAGTTTGTGCTCGCGTCCCCGTGCTCCCAGTCTGCGGTGTCTGGTGGAGCTGGCGATGGTTTTAAAGGTCGACATGTGAGCCTCATAAAGTGTTTCTTATCCCCTGCATCCTGACAGGAAACCCACACCAGAGTGGAGTGAGATTATCACTCAGAACACAGCCAAGAGTGGGCGAAAGCGCCAAACCTCGCCTCGCCTGCCTGCCTGCCTGCCCCCCCCGTGATTCATCAGCAGGCTGCACGGTGTCGGCTTGCCAGCGCTACATGTTTTCAGCTCGGCGCGCCGCCACCTGCTTCCTACGGCCACACGACAGACGGAGACGATTTCATCTCTGGCGGCCGGCTAAACCACTGTTGTTTTTATATTACTGCGAATAGACATGGTGCAGAGAAGCCAAAATTATTTCTTCATTTCCAGCAGCTGAGGAGGAGCCAGAAAAGTCGAAATAAATATATACATCCTGTTTACATGACACAAGTGCAGCAGCGGGGCATTTCCTATAAAGCACGGCATTTTTAACTAGCCTCAGATGCTAAAGCAGTGTAACGGCCTGAGAACATTATCTCCACACCTGCGTCAGCATTAAACACAGCAGGCCTCATGAATATGCATCAGTATGCAAATGAGCTAACAAGCTGCACCGTGTCAGGCTCGGAGTCTCGGATTACTTCGGCATTTCGTCACAGATTTATTTAACAGCAGCAGATCGGTCAACGTTACCATGACTACCACGATGTTCTTCAATGAATTCTGTTAAGTTAGCTAGCGAGCTAGAATGGAGCTAGCTTCTGTGGAAAAGAAACTTCCGGGTGTTGACATCCTCAAATAATTTGCATATCAGACGTGATCTGTTCAACTTAAATTACGTTACCATGGCAATGGTCACTGACATAAAAAAATATTCAGCTAGCTAGAACAGAACAGCTTCTGGAGCTAAGTGAACTTTAGGTACCATGATGTCGTTCTCCAGGCTAATCAACTGCATGTCACACATGATTGGTTCAAAGCTGTGACATCACATGAAGTACATGCCAAGCCCCACCCCCTTAATCAGCTCTAAGAGGAATTTACTCATTTAAACGTCACGCTTTAAAGGACAGATTGCAGAGTTTAGAAACATTGTTATGACGTCAGACTGCATCTGTAAGCCACGGCTCTGTTAGTCAGCAACACGAGGCTCAGGTTGAGCTAGAAAAAAGGCAGCCATGTTTGTTTTTCCAGTTGAACATGGAGGCCAGGTCTGTACAGTGTTGTAATTTGTTCACACACTTCAAAGGAGACGCGAGGCTGCCACTTCCTGTCACGTGTGTGACCGCTGGCCTGGTCTGCGTTTCCTTCATCATCCCCTGAATGGAGTCTTTGTAGAGTCTGAAGCTGCTGAGCCCCGAGCTCCACCCAGAGGCGGTCACATGACCTTCTCTCGCTCTCTCGTTTTCAGCCACGTCAGCTTTCCAGCTCTATATTCTCCTTTCACATAGAATTCAGTGCTGGAACCTTGACATATTGCAGGTTTTGTTGAGGTTTGAGTTTCAATTTCACCTGAGAAAGTGAAGCATCGTGTTCTGATGTGGGAGGAGCAGAAGAAAAAGGGGGCGTGGCTTTCTGCTCCAGAGAATTTTAACCATAAAGTGTAAAAATAGTAATAAGACCAAATAATCCTGGTGTTTATATTGTAGGGATTTGGAGACGATTATTTTTAAAGCACAATTCTAGGGACTTAATTTTAAAAGGACCACCAATCACTAATCACCACTGTTCCTATCGTCCAATCACCACTTTTCCTATCGTCCAATCACCACTGTTCCTATCGTCCAATTACCATTATAACTATCGTCCAATCACCACTGTTGCTATCGTCCAATCACCATTATACCTATCGTCCAATCACCACTGTTCCTATCGTCCAATCACCATTATACCTATCGTCCAATCACCACTGTTCCTATCGTCCAATCACCATTATACCTACCGCCCAATCACCACTGTTCCAATCGTCCAATCACCATTATACCCATCATCCAATCACCCCTGTCTCTATTGTCCAATCACCATTATACCTATCGTCCAATCACCACTGTTCCTACCAACCAATCGCAGTATTTTTCAACAGAAAGCGGTCGTTCTGCTCTCGTACCTTTTGCAGGTGGTCTGATGAGCTCCATGATGACGGAGTCGGCTCCTTTGGTGTAGACGGTGATCTGCTCGGTCAGCGGATGTCGCACCACCACAGACATGCGTTTACGTGTGGAGTCGAACCCCAGAGTGTGCAGCAGCTCGAAGCTCAGCTTGCCCACATGCGGCAGCTCCACGGTCACCTGATCCGCCAGTCGGCCCACCAGAGCGCAGTTGTAGGCTCGGGCGGCGTACACCAGAGCCGCTTCGTCTGGAGACTCCGCTTCGTAACGCAGCTCACCTTCATCCCGAGAGGAAGCCTTGGCAGGGTCGTGTCCTAGAGGGGCGGGGCTGAAGGCCTGCTGCAGACGCCCCTCGTCCAGCTTAGCCAGCGCGCTCTCGGCCGACGGAGAGGACAGAAAGCTGGAGGTGGCACGTTGAGACAAGGAACGGTTGGTGGACAGACTGGACGAGCTGCTGTTGTTGGACCCTGAGGTCAGGCGACTCGGTGTGAAGCGCTTGATAAAGTCCTCGATGGTCTTCACCGGAGATTTCAGCTCAAAACGACGCACCTGAAAAAAAAAAATCAAAATGAGATGAAGATCATTGGTCAGTTCTGGCCCTGGACCCGAGTCTGATCTCACTGCAGATAAAATATACATTTTATTAATAAAAAAAAAATTTAACTTGCTTCCTTGTGCTTAAAGCATTATTATGTTCAGGTTATTATGCTTGTTTCACTGGCAATGCTTTTTTTAAATATATAGTAAATAACATAATATTCATATAATTTGTGTTAATTTTTATTACACAATTTTTATTTCCAGTGGAAAATTTTAACATGGAAAAAATAAATAAATAAATAAATAAAATATATAATATAGTATTGTGTCAATTTTTACTATTACTGATAATAATAATAATAATAATAATAATAATAATAATAAGGATTCAAATATAATGTAATTTAAAATGCCCTGGATAAAATATCTGATAAAAAATAAACAAATCACACATGAACCACACAAATATCTAAGTTTTTTTTAACTAAAATAAAACTAGAAAAATCTGAGAAATGATGGATTATTTTTGTTAAATTTAAAAAAAAAAATTTTTAATCATCAAATGTTATATTTCAGCCAAATTACAGAACCCGCTGCTGATTTATCCGTCTTTTTCCGCTTCATGAGAGCCAGACTTTTTCAGTTAAAGTGTTAAAACAAAATAAAACTCAGAGATTCCTGTGCTGTCTCTAAACCAAGCCAAGGAGCCAAGGAGCTGTGTGTGTGAGAGATCCATGCGCTGAAGGCCACACCCATGAAGAACTTGGCAGCGATTGGCTCCAGATAACGGACTACTGCGGTTTATCTGCAGCTCACACACTCCCTGGCTAACATCTCTCCCACTGCCAGCTCCTCGGAAGGATTTCTAAATAAACTCGGAAGACGTGTCGTGTCTGATCTGGGCGGCGCTCTCGGACATGAGGGGTCAGAGAGAGATTGGATCAGGAGCAGCTGCCACACCTCCAGCAGAAATGTGCAGCAGATCAGGATGAAGACACGGACTCACCTTCTGGCGCGGCTGATTGGGTGAGGACACCACCACCGTGTTGCAGATGGTGAGAGCGATGAAGAAGTCGAAGACGTCACACAGGTCAGGAGGAATCTGGTTCAGAGGCTGACTGTGGAAGCGCATGAACTCCATCTGACCGCCGCACTCGTTCACCTTGTCCATCAGCTGAGGGTCCGGAGTGATGTCCTTCTCCTACAGAGGCGTAAACACCGCCCGTTACCACAGAACATTCCGGAACAAACACCTTTTTCTTTTTCTACACTTCCTGTGTTGGTTAACTAGCTTATCATTTGCCTGGGTCATAAGCAAGGCCAGAATCGGTGTACTTCCTGTTTTTCCTGGTTGCCTAGCAACCGTGTTCCAGCACTTATTGTAAACTCCACCTCAAATTCAAACAGAGTCTCAGGAGAACAGCTAACTTCCCACATATTCGTCAAGTCCGATAATTTATTCATGTTTTTTATTGCACTAGCAAGCTTATTCTAGGAGCCATTTTTTCAGTTGCTTAGCAACAGCGTTAAACCTTACCCACAGTATTTTGAACTGAATTCATGCTAGCGTGCTAAAGTCCCATATTTCCCATTCACAAACATTTTCCTCAGACATTTACTCTAAAATCACTCACAACACTTAGCACTGAATGCTAACAGGAAAGTATGACTGTTCCTGTCTGACTGAACGTAGCTAACTAAAGTCTTCCAGCCGTATGGAATCAGCGTGATTACAGAGTTGACACTTAGCGCGGATCGCTAATTTCAGTCTGGGTTCGTTCTGCTGCAGTAAGCCTCAGCGTTGAATCTTCAGCACTCTAACATTCTAACAATTCTATCATTTTTATATAAAACATACAGAAAGGCTAAAAGGGCGTGTCTTTCAGCCCATATATGGACTTCAAAAGTGTTTTTTTTCTTTAAGCAAGCTAGCTAACGACATCTGTGATGATGTGCATATACTGTACCATAGGGCTGCTGAAGGCGGTGTGTGTGTGTGTGTGTACCATAGGGCTGCTAAAGGCGGGGTGTGTGTGTGTGTGTGTGTGTACCACAGGGCTGCTGAAGGCGGTGTGTGTGTGTGTGTGTACCATAGGGCTGCTGAAGGTGGTGTGTGTGTGTGTGTGTACCACAGGGCTGCTGAAGGCGGTGTGTGTGTGTGTGTGTACCACAGGGCTGCTGAAGGCGGTGTGTGTGTGTGTACCATAGGGCTGCTGAAGGTGGTGTGTGTGTGTGTGTGTGTACCATAGGGCTGCTGAAGGTGGTGTGTGTGTGTGTGTACCATAGGGCTGCTGAAGGTGGTGTGTGTGTGTGTGTGTGTGTGTGTGTGTGTGTGTGTGTACCATAGGGCTGCTGAAGGCGGTGTGTGTGTGTGTGTACCATAGGGCTGCTGAAGGCGGTGTGTGTGTGTGTGTGTGTGTACCATAGGGCTGCTGAAGGTGGTGTGTGTGTGTGTGTGTGTACCATGGGGCTGCTGAAGGCGGAATGTGTGTGTGTGTGTACCATGGGGCTGCTGAAGGCGGAATGTGTGTGTGTGTGTACCATAGGACTGCTGAAGGCGGTATGTGTGTGTGTGTGTACCATAGGACTGCTGAAGGCGGTATGTGTGTGTGTGTGTGTGTGTGTGTGTGTACCATAGGACTGCTGAAGGCGGAATGTGTGTGTGTGTGTACCATGGGGCTGCTGAAGGCGGTATGTGTGTGTGTGTGTACCATGGGGCTGCTGAAGGCGGTATGTGTGTGTGTGTGTGTGTGTGTGTACCATGGGGCTGCTGAAGGCGGAATGTGTGTGTGTGTACCATAGGGCTGCTGAAGGTGGTGTGTGTGTGTGTGTGTACCATGGGGCTGCTGAAGGTGGTGTGTGTGTGTGTGTACCATGGGGCTGCTGAAGGTGGTGTGTGTGTGTGTGTGTACCATGGGGCTGCTGAAGGTGGTGTGTGTGTGTGTGTGTGTGTGTACCATGGGGCTGCTGAAGGTGGTGTGTGTGTGTGTGTGTGTGTGTACCATGGGGCTGCTGAAGGTGGTGTGTGTGTGTGTGTGTACCATGGGGCTGCTGAAGGTGGTGTGTGTGTGTGTGTGTGTGTACCATGGGGCTGCTGAAGGTGGTGTGTGTGTGTGTGTGTGTGTGTACCATGGGGCTGCTGAAGGTGGTGTGTGTGTGTGTGTGTGTACCATGGGGCTGCTGAAGGTGGTGTGTGTATGTGTGTGTGTGTGTGTGTGTGTGTGTATATGGGTGTGTATGTATAGCAGTGTATTGTAGTATGTGTGTACCATGGGGCTGCTGAAGGCGGTGTGTATTGTAGTGTGTGTGTGTGTGTGTGTGCGCATGCATGTATTGTAGTGTGTGTGTTTACCATAGGACTGCTGAAGGCGGAATGTGTGTGTGTGTGTACCATGGGGCTGCTGAAGGCGGAATGTGTGTGTGTGTGTGTGTGTACCATGGGGCTGCTGAAGGCGGTATGTGTGTGTGTGTGTATGTACCATGTGGCTGCTGAAGGCGGTATGTGTGTGTGTGTGTGTGTGTGTGTGTACCATGGGGCTGCTGAAGGCGGTATGTGTGTGTGTGTGTGTGTGTGTGTGTGTGTGTGTACCATGGGGCTGCTGAAGGCGGTATGTGTGTGTGTGTGTGTGTGTGTGTACCATGGGGCTGCTGAAGGCGGTATGTGTGTGTGTGTGTGTGTGTGTACCATAGGACTGCTGAAGGCGGTATGTGTGTGTGTGTGTACCATAGGACTGCTGAAGGCGGTATGTGTGTGTGTGTGTGTACCATAGGACTGCTGAAGGCGGTATGTGTGTGTGTGTGTACCATAGGACTGCTGAAGGCGGTATGTGTGTGTGTGTGTGTACCATAGGACTGCTGAAGGCGGTATGTGTGTGTGTGTGTGTGTGTGTGTACCATAGGACTGCTGAAGGCGGTATGTGTGTGTGTGTGTACCATAGGACTGCTGAAGGCGGTATGTGTGTGTGTGTGTACCATAGGACTGCTGAAGGCGGTATGTGTGTGTGTGTGTACCATAGGACTGCTGAAGGCGGTATGTGTGTGTGTGTGTACCATAGGACTGCTGAAGGCGGTATGTGTGTGTGTGTGTACCATAGGACTGCTGAAGGCGGTATGTGTGTGTGTGTGTACCATGGGGCTGCTGAAGGCGGTATGTGTGTGTGTGTGTACCATGGGGCTGCTGAAGGCGGTATGTGTGTGTGTGTGTGTGTACCATAGGACTGCTGAAGGCGGTATGTGTGTGTGTGTGTGTGTGTGTGTACCATAGGACTGCTGAAGGCGGTATGTGTGTGTGTGTACCATAGGGCTGCTGAAGGTGGTGTGTGTGTGTGTGTACCATGGGGCTGCTGAAGGTGGTGTGTGTGTGTGTGTGTGTGTGTGTACCATGGGGCTGCTGAAGGTGGTGTGTGTGTGTGTGTGTGTACCATGGGGCTGCTGAAGGTGGTGTGTGTATGTGTGTGTGTGTGTGTGTATATGGGTGTGTATGTATAGCAGTGTATTGTAGTATGTGTGTACCATGGGGCTGCTGAAGGCGGTGTGTATTGTAGTGTGTGTGTGTGTGTGCATGCATGTATTGTAGTGTGTGTGTGTACCATGGGGCTGCTGAAGGCGGAATGTGTGTGTGTGTGTGTGTGTACCATGGGGCTGCTGAAGGCGGTGTGTATTGTAGTGTGTGTGTGTGTGTGTGTGTGTGTGCATGCATGTATTGTAGTGTGTGTGTTTACCATAGGACTGCTGAAGGCGGAATGTGTGTGTGTGTGTACCATGGGGCTGCTGAAGGCGGAATGTGTGTGTGTGTGTGTGTGTACCATGGGGCTGCTGAAGGCGGTATGTGTGTGTGTGTGTGTGTGTGTGTGTGTACCATGGGGCTGCTGAAGGCGGTATGTGTGTGTGTGTGTGTGTACCATGTGGCTGCTGAAGGCGGTATGTGTGTGTGTGTGTGTGTGTGTGTGTACCATGGGGCTGCTGAAGGCGGTATGTGTGTGTGTGTGTACCATGGGGCTGCTGAAGGCGGAATGTGTGTGTGTGTGTGTGTACCATGGGGCTGCTGAAGGCGGAATGTGTGTGTGTGTGTGTGTGTGTACCATGGGGCTGCTGAAGGCGGTATGTGTGTGTGTGTGTGTGTGTGTACCATGGGGCTGCTGAAGGCGGTATGTGTGTGTGTGTGTGTGTGTGTACCATGGGGCTGCTGAAGGCGGTATGTGTGTGTGTGTGTGTACCATGGGGCTGCTGAAGGCAGTATGTGTGTGTGTGTGTGTGTGTGTGTACCATAGGACTGCTGAAGGCGGTATGTGTGTGTGTGTGTGTGTACCATAGGACTGCTGAAGGCGGTATGTGTGTGTGTGTGTGTGTGTGTACCATAGGACTGCTGAAGGCGGAATGTGTGTGTGTGTGTGTGTACCATAGGACTGCTGAAGGCGGAATGTGTGTGTGTGTGTACCATAGGACTGCTGAAGGCGGTATGTGTGTGTGTGTGTGTGTACCATAGGACTGCTGAAGGCGGTATGTGTGTGTGTGTGTGTGTACCATGGGGCTGCTGAAGGCGGTATGTGTGTGTGTGTGTACCATGGGGCTGCTGAAGGCGGTATGTGTGTGTGTGTGTGTGTACCATGGGGCTGCTGAAGGCGGAATGTGTGTGTGTGTACCATAGGGCTGCTGAAGGTGGTGTGTGTGTGTGTGTGTGTACCATGGGGCTGCTGAAGGTGGTGTGTGTGTGTGTGTGTACCATGGGGCTGCTGAAGGTGGTGTGTGTGTGTGTGTATACCATGGGGCTGCTGAAGGTGGTGTGTGTGTGTGTGTGTACCATGGGGCTGCTGAAGGCGGTGTGTATTGTAGTGTGTGTGTGTGTGTGCATGCATGTATTGTAGTGTGTGTACCATAGGACTGCTGAAGGCGGTATGTGTGTGTGTGTGTACCATGGGGCTGCTGAAGGTGGTGTGTGTGTGTGTGTGTACCATGGGGCTGCTGAAGGTGGTGTGTGTGTGTGTGTGTGTGTACCATGGGGCTGCTGAAGGCAGTATGTGTGTGTGTGTGTACCATGGGGCTGCTGAAGGCAGTATGTGTGTGTGTGTGTGTGTACCATGGGGCTGCTGAAGGTGGTGTGTGTGTGTGTGTGTGTGTACCATGGGGCTGCTGAAGGCAGTATGTGTGTGTGTGTACCATGGGGCTGCTGAAGGCAGTATGTGTGTGTGTGTGTGTGTGTACCATGGGGCTGCTGAAGGCGGTGTGTATTGTAGTGTGTGTGTGTGTGTGTGTGCGCATGCATGTATTGTAGTGTGTGTGTTTACCATAGGACTGCTGAAGGCGGTATGTGTGTGTGTGTACCATAGGACTGCTGAAGGCGGTATGTGTGTGTGTGTGTGTGTGTACCATAGGACTGCTGAAGGCGGTATGTGTGTGTGTGTGTGTGTGTGTGTGTACCATGGGGCTGCTGAAGGCGGTATGTGTGTGTGTGTGTGTACCATGGGGCTGCTGAAGGCGGAATGTGTGTGTGTGTGTGTACCATGGGGCTGCTGAAGGCGGTATGTGTGTGTGTGTGTGTGTACCATGGGGCTGCTGAAGGCGGTATGTGTGTGTGTGTGTGTGTGTGTACCATAGGACTGCTGAAGGCGGTATGTGTGTGTGTGTGTGTGTGTGTGTACCATAGGACTGCTGAAGGCGGTATGTGTGTGTGTGTGTGTACCATAGGACTGCTGAAGGCGGTATGTGTGTGTGTGTGTACCATAGGACTGCTGAAGGCGGTATGTGTGTGTGTGTGTACCATAGGACTGCTGAAGGCGGTATGTGTGTGTGTGTGTACCATAGGACTGCTGAAGGCGGTATGTGTGTGTGTGTGTACCATAGGACTGCTGAAGGCGGTATGTGTGTGTGTGTGTGTGTGTGTGTGTACCATGGGGCTGCTGAAGGCGGTATGTGTGTGTGTGTGTGTGTGTGTGTGTACCATAGGACTGCTGAAGGCGGTATGTGTGTGTGTGTGTGTACCATAGGACTGCTGAAGGCGGTATGTGTGTGTGTGTGTACCATAGGACTGCTGAAGGCGGTATGTGTGTGTGTGTGTACCATAGGACTGCTGAAGGCGGTATGTGTGTGTGTGTGTACCATGGGGCTGCTGAAGGCGGTATGTGTGTGTGTGTGTACCATAGGACTGCTGAAGGCGGTATGTGTGTGTGTGTGTACCATGGGGCTGCTGAAGGCGGTATGTGTGTGTGTGTGTGTGTGTGTGTGTGTACCATAGGACTGCTGAAGGCGGTATGTGTGTGTGTGTGTGTACCATAGGACTGCTGAAGGCGGTATGTGTG
Organism: Hemibagrus wyckioides; assembly: GCF_019097595.1. Lineage (NCBI taxonomy): Eukaryota > Metazoa > Chordata > Actinopteri > Siluriformes > Bagridae > Hemibagrus > Hemibagrus wyckioides. Next base: position 1,607,499 of record NC_080720.1, read on the forward strand.
TGTGTGTGTACCATAGGACTGCTGAAGGCGGTATGTGTGTGTGTGTGTACCATAGGACTGCTGAAGGCGGTATGTGTGTGTGTGTGTACCATAGGACTGCTGAAGGCGGTATGTGTGTGTGTGTGTGTGTGTGTGTGTGTGTACCATAGGACTGCTGAAGGCGGTATGTGTGTGTGTGTGTACCATAGGGCTGCTGAAGGCGGTATGTGTGTGTGTGTACCATAGGACTGCTGAAGGCGGTATGTGTGTGTGTGTGTACCATAGGGCTGCTGAAGGCGGTATGTGTGTGTGTGTGTACCATGGGGCTGCTGAAGGTGGTGTGTGTGTGTGTGTGTGTACCATGGGGCTGCTGAAGGTGGTGTGTGTGTGTGTGTGTGTGTACCATGGGGCTGCTGAAGGTGGTGTGTGTGTGTGTGTGTGTGTGTGTGTGTACCATGGGGCTGCTGAAGGTGGTGTGTGTGTGTGTGTGTGTGTACCATGGGGCTGCTGAAGGTGGTGTGTGTGTGTGTGTACCATGGGGCTGCTGAAGGTGGTGTGTGTGTGTGTGTGTGTGTACCATGGGGCTGCTGAAGGTGGTGTGTGTGTGTGTGTGTGTACCATGGGGCTGCTGAAGGTGGTGTGTGTGTGTGTGTGTACCATGGGGCTGCTGAAGGCGGTATGTGTGTGTGTGTGTGTACCATGGGGCTGCTGAAGGCGGTATGTGTGTGTGTGTGTACCATGGGGCTGCTGAAGGCGGTATGTGTGTGTGTGTGTGTACCATGGGGCTGCTGAAGGCGGTATGTGTGTGTGTGTGTGTGTGTGTGTGTGTGTACCATGGGGCTGCTGAAGGCGGTATGTGTGTGTGTGTGTGTACCATGGGGCTGCTGAAGGCGGTATGTGTGTGTGTGTGTGTACCATAGGACTGCTGAAGGCGGTATGTGTGTGTGTACCATGGGGCTGCTGAAGGCGGAATGTGTGTGTGTGTGTGTACCATAGGACTGCTGAAGGCGGTATGTGTGTGTGTACCATAGGACTGCTGAAGGCGGTATGTGTGTGTGTGTGTACCATAGGACTGCTGAAGGCGGTATGTGTGTGTGTGTGTACCATGGGGCTGCTGAAGGCGGTATGTGTGTGTGTGTGTACCATGGGGCTGCTGAAGGTGGTGTGTGTGTGTGTGTGTGTGTGTACTATGGGGCTGCTGAAGGTGGTATGTGTGTGTGTGTGTACCATGGGGCTGCTGAAGGCGGTATGTGTGTGTGTGTGTACCATGGGGCTGCTGAAGGTGGTGTGTGTGTGTACCATGGGGCTGCTGAAGGTGGTATGTGTGTGTGTGTGTGTGTGTGTACCATAGGACTGCTGAAGGCGGTATGTGTGTGTGTGTGTGTACCATGGGGCTGCTGAAGGTGGTATGTGTGTGTGTGTGTGTGTGTACCATGGGGCTGCTGAAGGTGGTGTGTGTGTGTGTGTGTACCATGGGGCTGCTGAAGGTGGTATGTGTGTGTGTGTGTACCATGGGGCTGCTGAAGGCGGTATGTGTGTGTGTGTGTGTACCATGGGGCTGCTGAAGGCGGTATGTGTGTGTGTGTGTGTGTACCATGGGGCTGCTGAAGGTGGTGTGTGTGTGTGTGTACCATAGGACTGCTGAAGGCGGTATGTGTGTGTGTGTGTGTACCATGGGGCTGCTGAAGGTGGTATGTGTGTGTGTGTGTACCATGGGGCTGCTGAAGGCGGTATGTGTGTGTGTGTGTGTACCATGGGGCTGCTGAAGGCGGTATGTGTGTGTGTGTGTGTGTACCATGGGGCTGCTGAAGGTGGTGTGTGTGTGTGTGTACCATGGGGCTGCTGAAGGCGGTATGTGTGTGTGTGTGTGTGTGTGTGTGTGTGTACCATGGGGCTGCTGAAGGCGGTATGTGTGTGTGTGTGTGTGTGTACCATGGGGCTGCTGAAGGTGGTATGTGTGTGTGTGTGTACCATGGGGCTGCTGAAGGCGGTATGTGTGTGTGTGTGTGTACCATGGGGCTGCTGAAGGCGGTATGTGTGTGTGTGTGTGTGTGTACCATGGGGCTGCTGAAGGTGGTGTGTGTGTGTGTGTACCATAGGACTGCTGAAGGCGGTATGTGTGTGTGTGTGTGTACCATGGGGCTGCTGAAGGTGGTATGTGTGTGTGTGTGTGTACCATGGGGCTGCTGAAGGCGGTATGTGTGTGTGTGTGTGTACCATGGGGCTGCTGAAGGTGGTATGTGTGTGTGTGTGTACCATGGGGCTGCTGAAGGCGGTATGTGTGTGTGTGTGTACCATGGGGCTGCTGAAGGCGGTATGTGTGTGTGTGTGTGTACCATGGGGCTGCTGAAGGCGGTATGTGTGTGTGTACCATGGGGCTGCTGAAGGTGGTGTGTGTGTGTGTGTACCATGGGGCTGCTGAAGGCGGTATGTGTGTGTGTGTGTGTGTGTGTGTGTGTACCATGGGGCTGCTGAAGGCGGTATGTGTGTGTGTGTGTGTGTGTGTACCATGGGGCTGCTGAAGGCGGTATATGTGTGTGTGTGTGTGTACCATGGGGCTGCTGAAGGCGGTATGTGTGTGTGTGTGTGTGTGTACCATGGGGCTGCTGAAGGCGGTATGTGTGTGTGTGTACCATGGGGCTGCTGAAGGCGGTATGTGTGTGTGTGTGTGTGTGTGTGTGTGTGTGTGTGTACCATGGGGCTGCTGAAGGCGGTATGTGTGTGTGTGTACCATAGGACTGCTGAAGGCGGTATGTGTGTGTGTGTGTGTGTGTGTGTACCATAGGACTGCTGAAGGCGGTATGTGTGTGTGTGTACCATAGGACTGCTGAAGGCGGTATGTGTGTGTGTGTACCATAGGACTGCTGAAGGCGGTATGTGTGTGTGTGTACCATGGGGCTGCTGAAGGCGGTATGTGTGTGTGTGTACCATGGGGCTGCTGAAGGCGGTATGTGTGTGTGTGTACCATAGGACTGCTGAAGGCGGTATGTGTGTGTGTGTGTGTACCATGGGGCTGCTGAAGGCGGTATGTGTGTGTGTGTACCATGGGGCTGCTGAAGGCGGTATATACGTGTGTGTGTGTGTGTGTGTGTACCATGGGGCTGCTGAAGGCGGTATGTGTGTGTGTGTGTACCATGGGGCTGCTGAAGGCGGTATGTGTGTGTGTGTGTACCATAGGACTGCTGAAGGCGGTATGTGTGTGTGTGTACCATGGGGCTGCTGAAGGCGGTATATATGTGTGTGTGTGTGTGTGTGTGTGTACCATGGGGCTGCTGAAGGCGGTATGTGTGTGTGTGTGTACCATGGGGCTGCTGAAGGCGGTATGTGTGTGTGTGTGTACCATGGGGCTGCTGAAGGCGGTATGTGTGTGTGTGTGTGTGTACCATGGGGCTGCTGAAGGCGGTATGTGTGTGTGTACCATGGGGCTGCTGAAGGCGTACATGTGTGTGTGTGTGTGTGTGTGTGTGTGTGTGTGTGTGTACCATGGGGCTGCTGAAGGCGGTATGTGTGTGTGTGTGTACCATAGGACTGCTGAAGGCGGTATGTGTGTGTGTGTGTGTGTGTGTGTGTGTACCATGGGGCTGCTGAAGGCGGAATGTGTGTGTGTGTGTACCATGGGGCTGCTGAAGGCGGTATGTGTGTGTGTGTGTACCATGGGGCTGCTGAAGGCAGTATGTGTGTGTGTGTGTGTGTGTGTGTGTGTGTGTGTGTGTGTGTGTGTGTACCATGGGGCTGCTGAAGGCAGTATGTGTGTGTGTGTGTGTGTGTGTGTGTGTGTACCATGGGGCTGCTGAAGGCGGTATGTGTGTGTGTGTGTGTGTACCATGGGGCTGCTGAAGGCAGTGTGTTTGGACAGGATGCTGGCCCTCTTGGCCTCGGCTCGGCTCCCGGTGCGTCGGTGTGATTTGGTGCTCTGTGAGCGCAGGACCACGCGGCCGCTGTGCTGACTACACACACTCTCTCTCCTGGGTAACGTTCCTCCGTGAGACACACACTCCTCCTCCTCAGAGTCCACGTCCTGGTACATCATCGCCAGCCTGCGAGCTACAGCACAGACACACACCACATGAAGACCCCGCCTTTCAGTACTCCAGTCTCTAGGGCAACAACATGACTGACAGATACCCTCACTCTCTGACGTGTGTGTGTGTGTGTGTGAAAAATACACCAGAAAATAACTTCCCCCAATATTATTCCCCAAAGCCTCAGCTCCACCTGCTCAAAACTACACATTGCCTTATAAGGAAAAATGGGCGGAGCTAAGCCAAACTGTCCTTTGGGCCAGAATAGTCTGAATACGGTACAGAATTACTGAAATGATTTGAATTATTATGAATTATTATTGTTTACATTTTATTAAGTGAGGTAAAAGATTGGTTTTAATTATGCTGTTGCAAATAAATAAATAATGTTAAATAAGCTGATGTAAGAGATTAGTTTTAATTATACTGTTATAAATAAATAAATAATATAAAAAAAAGCTGATTTAAAATATTTTTAATTATTCTCTTATAAATAAATAAATACAAATAATTTTTAAAAAGCTGATGTAAAAGATTAGTTTTAATTATTCTTTTTAAAAAATTATAAAAGTACTTTTAATTATTTTGTTATATATAAATAAATAAATAAATAAATAAATAAATAAATAAATAAATAAATAAATAAATATCTGATTAGTTATGGTTTTTCCTCATTTGATTTCAGGTACAGTATTGTTTGAAACTGCTGACCGATTCAGTAGTTAACACTAGTGAGGTCATGCTAACCGTTAGCGTCGTGCGAGTATTCGACGCCAGCCACGGTGCAGCGACGGAACACCATCTTATTTTCTGTGAGCGTTCCGGTCTTATCAGAGAAGATGTACTGCATCTGGCCGAGGTCCTCTGTGATGTTCAGAGCTCGACACTGCAGGTGAGAGTCCGTCTCCTCATCGTACAGATCCACGTCCTGGTGGATGAAGTAAACCTGACAGATCTTCACGATCTCGATGGAGACAAAGAGCGAGATGGGGATCAGCACCTGAGAACAAGGAGGAACAGAGGAACATCAGGCCTTAACACCAGCGTGAGGGAGAAGACGAGAACTTCCACTCTACACAATAACTTTAATAATAAAGCTTTAAATATTTCAGTTTTCAGCTTCATGGAGCTTTTATACTTTCACTTTAAAAATATTTTTAGGGTTTTATTTTAATTTATATTAAAAAAATTATAATAATTTATTCATTTTTACATCACTCTTGGAGAAGTCAAGGAAAAAAAAAATTTAGAATTTAAAAATGTTTGTGCATTATGTGTTTTTTTTATTAATTAAAAAATTCAAATGATTATAAAATAAAGAATTAAGTTCAGTTAAAATAAAATTTATTTAATCAATAAAGCTTATAATGTTTAACTGCTACAGACAGATCTGACATTAAAGCAGCAAAATATTTTTTTAAAAAGCTTAATATAAAACTACAATGTCACAATTTAATTTTTATTTACGAATTATTTCTAAAATATTTTAAATAATTTAAAATGACATTTTTAATTCACATAAATGAACAATTTTATTTTTGTAGTACTAAATTTCTTCTAGAATAATATAAAAAAAATAAAATTCACAAACAATTCAATAATTAAACAAACAACTAAACGTGTAAAACAATGATAATATTAAATGTAAAATATATGTATAATAATACTGCAGTGAGAACAATCTATCTGAAGTGTGAGGTCGTTTGTGTAAATAAGAGAAATAAAATAAAATATCTCCGAGATAAAAACTAAAATAAATAGAGTAGTTATTAGTCACACAGTGAGATCAGATCTGAGCTCCAACACATGCAGATCTGATCTCAGTCTGATGTTTAAGGAGCACCAGGTGATGATGTGTATCTGACACTCGGCTGCGTCTCACCTGGAAGACGATGATCATGGTGAGGAACAGATACACGGCCGAGACGAACGGAGACAGGTCAGTTCCCTCAGGACTCAGAACATCAAACACTGGCCTCTTCTCACCGTACTGATACATCCACAACCCGTGACCTGCACACGCACATACATACATACATACACACACACATATATATATATATATATATATATATATATATATATAGACACAGAAAACACAACATGTATAGCACAAACACACACAGAAAACACAACACACATGCATGCACATACAAGATATACACACACACACAAAACACCACACGTGCACACAGAAGAAACACACAAACAAAAAATAACACACACACACAGAAGAAGCAGAGAAGGGTTAGTGATAGTGGCTGTGTGTGTTTTGTATTGTGAGTGTGTGTATGATGTGCAGTGTGTTGTGGGGTTTTGTGTGTGTGTGTGTGTGTGTGTGTGTGTGTGTGTGTAAACTCTTCGTACCGATGGCGGAGAACAGACACATGACCAGCAGGATGATGACACACCAGAAGACATCCACGTTCATCCTCCGCTCCAGTTTACTGCGTTTGTATCGCGGCCCGTTGTTGTTTAACATGGCTTTAGTTTCATGACCTGAAAACAGAACAACAGAACAAACCGCCACAGCACACACACACGCGCACACACACACACACACACCTCAGTGATCTTGTCATGTTGGAGAAAAAACAGAAAGAAGCTTAAACTCCTCTGTCCTGATTCAGCAGCAGTGTGGTGTTCATCAGAGTGGGTGGAGCTCTGATCAAAAGACAGATGCTCTAATCACAGTGGGCGGAGGTGTTACTGAGCTGTGGCTTGATTAGAATGGGTGGGTCTCTGATACCTAACTGGGTTTGTGGGTGGGTCTCTGATACCTGATTGGGTTAGTGGATGGAGCTCTGGTCCCTGATTGGGTCAGTGGGTGAAGCTCTGATCACTGATTGGGCGGGAGGTCAGAGTAGATGGAGGTCTGGGAGAGGGGAGATTTATTCAGGGCAGGTGGAGCTCTGATATTTAAACAGGAGCTGGTTTGTTCAGAGTGGGTGGAGCTCTGACTGCATGAGTGGTAGTTTGGTCAAAGTGGGTGGAGCTTTATTTGGATGAGTGGTGATCTGATTCAAGTAATCAATGCTCTAACTGGCTGAGACTGGGAGATCTCTGACTGGGTGAATAGTGATTTGGTAAGTGTGGTGAAGTGGGGTGGAGCTTTGAATGGCAGGGGTTTGATTAGAGTGGGCAGGGCTTTTAGTGGTGAGGGGGTGGTTTGATTGAAGTGGGCAGGGCTTCGACTAGATGGTTTGTTACCTGCGTAGATGACGATGCCTACAGCTTCCTCTGTATTGCGAATGGTGCAGCCTCTGAGCAGCAGGTTGTCTTTGTAGAGACCATCTCTCCTTCCATTACGATGGACTCTGTCTCACACACACACACACACACACACACACACACACACTTGTTATTTTGTAAAACACAGTGCAGATTAATAACAGTGCCTCAGGCAGTGGAGAGATCAGAGCAGTGGCTTCACCTCATCACACACACAGCATCAGCATGAAGAGAAGCAGGAGAAACAGACTACAGTGTGTCCACACACACACACACACACACACACACACACACACACAGCCCTGGGCCTTTCACCCTCCTCACTGGCAGCCAGATGCTCTCTGGGGTAACTGGGTAACGGAGCATTGGTTGCACGCCAGCAGCATCTGTTCTCCATCACGCCGAGATATAAATGTCATAATCATTCTCCACCCTGTCAGCTGACTCACTGCCCAGCTACCATCAGCACAAGGTCTTCATCTGCTGCTCTACTACACCCACATGCGCACACACACACACGATCCTACTGCTACACACTCTCAGAAATACGGGTACCAAGCGGTACCTTACTCTGAAAACTAATTATAGGTATCACGTACACCTTCCCAGGCAAAACATATATCCCTACAAAAGGTAGAACCCTGTGGTAGAACCCAGTAATGTTTATGGTACCAGACCAGAGACTAGATAAACCCTCAGTTGAGAAACTTCAAACCACACTCCTGTATTTTCATCATCAAATCAAGACTAACTCCTGCTTTTTTACTGTAATGAATTTGTTTCCTCTTACAGCTCGGAGTGGGCGGAGCTACAACTAGAGCAGATCACTGATTGGTCACAGAATTGTCCAGATCTTCAGTAATGTTAGAACCAGTGTAGGTTCTTTCTATTTCTTTTTTTCTGCAGGTTTTAGGTGGAATCCTTTAAAAAGGATCTATTTTTTTTCTGGCCATTTACATATTTTCTTATCCCTAATAAGGAAGTGGGAGGAGCTCTGATCGGGTGAGACCTGTTTTTTTTCCCTGGAGTGGGTGAAGTTCTAACTGACTGAGGTGTGATTTACTCAGAGTGGACAGAGCTTTGGCAGCATGGATGGAGCTTTGCACTCTGATAAGGGTAGAGGTTTGTCAGAGTGGGCGGAGTTCTGCTTTTTGATTGGGTGAGATGTGGTTTGGTCAGAATGGATGGAGCTCTGCACTCTAATAGGGTTAGAGGTGGTTTGGTCAGAGTGGGCGAAGCTCTGCACTCCAATAGGGTTAGAGGTGGTTTGGTCAGAGTGGGCGGAGCTCTGCACTCCAATAGGGTTAGAGGTGGTTTGGTCAGAATGGATGGAGCTCTGCACTCTAATAGGGTTAGAGGTGGTTTGGTCAGAGTGGGTGGAGCTCTGCACTCTAATAGGGTTAGAGGTGGTTTGGTCAGAGTGGGTGGAGCTCTGCACTCTAATAGGGTTAGAGGTGGTTTGGTCAGAGTGGGCGGAGCTCTGCACTCCAATAGGGTTAGAGGTGGTTTGGTCAGAGTGGGCGGAGCTCTGCACTCTAATAGGGTTAGAGGTGGTTTGGTCAGAGTGGGCGGAGCTCTGCACTCTAATAGGGTTAGAGGTGGTTTGGTCAGAGTGGGTGGAGCTCTGCACTCTAATAGGGTTAGAGGTGGTTTGGTCAGAGTGGGTGGAGCTCTGCTCCATGAAAGCTGGTGATGTGTATGTGATGCTGTATAACAGTGAAGAACTCATCAAACTGTGATAAGGTCACACACACACACACACACACACACACACAGTGCTGAATATTCAGTTACTGATTAAGCGTCAGGGTTGAAGCATGTTTGAGTTCAGTACTTACATGTAGCCACGGAAACGGTTCAGGTCGTTGTTGGGCTTCTCACACTCGATAACACTGTTGTACTTCATGGGGTCGAACTCAGTGTCCTGTAAAAAGATTCATTCAGACACTCAGAACCGCTCAAAATCACACTGGGAGAAAAAACTGACCAATCACATCATTTCTTCATGGCACTCGTCTCCGGTACAGAAATCTCCACAACTCTAACCGAGGAGAAAAAACAAGAAACTCCAGATTCACTGCTTAATATGAAGAAGAATAAAAGAATAAAATATAATCACCAGTATAGTTACAAAAGTATTCATAATGTCAGTTAACAGAATAGCTAACTAGCTAAAAGTTTAATGATTAATAACTATCAATTTCCTTTATAAAGTCACAAAAACACAGCAGAAATATTCACAAAAAAATCTCTAAACCTTCAGCCTCATTCGTAAAAAAACAACTAAAAAAATAAAAAATCCACTGTGTAGATTAAACTTTATATATCTTTATGTTTAATATCTAATAAATATAAAACATATATATTATTGTTACTCTATCATTATTAATAATTTTATTCAGTTTTTACTTAAAATAAATTTTTTTAATTATTTACTTATGTAGTAAATTTTTTGAGCTTTTAGTCTTATAATTTCATTTTTTCTGCAGTGTTTGTATCGTGTCCAGCGTCTCAGAGTTCTCTGAAAGCTGAAAGTTTGGAAGTAAAATGTTTTATTTTTCTCACTCCAGTGGTCATTTGTTGTCTGTGTAACTTTGCCAGCTGGGTTTAAAAGTAAAAAAGTCTTGACCGCTGTGTGTGTGTGTGTGTGTGTGTGTGTGTGTAATTAAGATGAAGTCACAGGTGAGTGGCAGCAGTTTTGTTGTTTAACAGAGTAAATATGAAGCAGCTGAATCCACTCGCTGACCAAACCAGCAGTAAAAGGCCGGTCAGTATGCCCGCGAGCTCAAGCACCACGCTTCCTGTGGAAAAACATTTCACGGTGACGCTACTGAGTAAAACACACAGAGTCTGCGCTCACCAGGTCTATGAAGCTGCGCACCACCTGCCTCTGCTTCAGGTTGGTCTCTCCGTCCAGCGTGGCCGTCTCGATGTGACACAGCCGGTCCGGATCGCTGGAGCTCAGCAGCAGCACGTCGGCAGGAACGATCTCGTTACAGCGCAGACGGATGAAGTCTCCCACACGCACCTCCTTCCAGTACTGTTCCACATAACAACGCTCGGTTCTGCAGAGCAGAGACACGAACAAACACAGATTACATGCCGGGTCACGGCACCACTGCATGAACCATGAGCGCCATAACGCTGGAATCATTTTGGGATGCTTAATTAATTAACTCCACAATGCTAACTGAGAGATGCAGCCATGTGATACAAGTGATGTTACTGATATTAACATTAACATCTCTGTAACAGAATAAACATTTAAAAAGCAGCAGCACATTCCCATAGAATCCCTTTAAATTATTACACACACACACACACACACACAGATTACAAGCCGGGTCACGGCACCGGCGCATGAACAATGAATGCCATAATGCTGGAATCATTTAAAAAACAAAAAACAAACAACTTAATTCCACAACGCTAGCTGAGAACTGCAGCCATGTGGGCGTGGCTTTAAATGGACAAAATGTCTGAGGTTTCTGATATTAATATTGATATCTAACAGAATAAACAAAAGCAGCAGCACATTCCCATGTAATCCCTTTAAATTATTATTACACTTGCGCACGCGCACACACACACACACAGATTACATGCTGGGTCACGGCACCACCGTGATCATCCTCTATCCTTTACAATGTTTACAAAAGTAAAAATTCACACACAAAATGCTTATTAATTAATTCCACAATGTGGGTGTGGCCTTAAATGGACAATATATACATATATGGACAAAAGGTTTGTGTAATGTTATTGTTATTAACATTTCTGTAATAGAGTAAACAAAAGCAGCAGCACATTCCCATAGAATGATTAAACACACACACAGACACACACACACAGACACACACACACTTTAAACATCCTGTTATCTTTTAAGTCAACACGACTTCAGGGTCCTAAACAAAATCTTTAAACTGATCTGACCGACAGAGTGGCCGAATTTCGACTTCACTTTCTCCCTCAGTGTGAGAGTGAGAGCAGGGTCAGTGCACTGAGGTGATGATCAGATCTCCACCTCGCCCTTCCAGAAAAACAAAAATAACTCTACAGAAGCTGAGCAAACATGGCACAGAGACCGGGCCTCTCTGAAAGCCGAGCCAGAAACAAACCTCCTCTCTGTTCCTGTTTCCCGCCCTTCCCTGCTCAAGAACATGGAGCTTCTGGAAAATCAGAGTGATGAGTCAAAGTACAGTGAAGTGAAGTGAAGTGAGGCAAAATAAAGTATAGTAAGGCAGAGAAAGAGGAGAGTGAGGAAGAGTAAAGTATAGTGAGGAAGAGAATAGTGAAGCAGAGTGAGGCAGAAAATAATATAGTAAGGAAGATTAAAACAGTGTGGCAGAAAAGGGCAGAGTGAGGTACAGTGAGGTAACAGAGTAAGGTAGGACAGTGAGGCAGGGTGAGGTACAGTGTAGGACAGTGGCGCAGGGTGAGGTAAAGTGGGGAAGGGTAAGGTACAGTATAGGACAGTGAGGCAGGGTCAGGTAAAGTGAGGCAGGATGAGGTACAGTGTAGGGCAGTGAGGCAGGGTGAGGAACAGTGTAGGACAGTGAGGCAGGGTGAGGTACAGTGTAGGGCAGTGAGGCAGGGTGAGGAACAGTGTAGGACAGTGAGGCAGGGTGAGGTACAGTGTAGGGCAGTGAGGCAGGGTGAGGAACAGTGTAGGACAGTGAGGCAGGGTGAGGTACAGTGTAGAACAGTGAGGCAGGGTCAGGTAAAGTGAGGCAGGGTGAGGAACAGTGTAGGACAGTGAGGCAGGGTGAAGAACAGTGTAGGACAGTGAGGCAGGGTCAGGTAAAGTGAGGCAGGGTGAGGTACAGTGTAGGGCAGTGAGGCAGGGTGAGGAACAGTGTAGGACAGTGAGGCAGGGTGAGGTACAGTGTAGGGCAGTGAGGCAGGGTGAGGAACAGTGTAGGACAGTGAGGCAGGGTCAGGTAAAGTGAGGCAGGGTGAGGTACAGTGTAGGACAGTGAGGCAGGGTGAGGAACAGTGTAGGACAGTGAGGCAGGGTGAGGAACAGTGTAGGACAGTGAGGCAGGGTGAGGAACAGTGTAGGACAGTGAGGCAGGGTCAGGTAAAGTGAGGCAGGGTGAGGTACAGTGTAGGGCAGTGAGGCAGGGTTGAGTTACAGTGTAGGACAGTGAGGCAGAGTCAGGTAAAGTGAGGCAGGGTGAGGAACAGTGTAGGACAGTGAGACAGGGTCAGGTACAGTGTAGGGCAGTGAGGCAGGGTTGAGTTACAGTGTAGGACAGTGAGGCAGAGTCAGGTAAAGTGAGGCAGGGTGAGGAACAGTGTAGGACAGTGAGGCAGGGTCAGGTACAGTGTAGGGCAGTGAGGCAGGGTTGAGTTACAGTGTAGGACAGTGAGGCAGAGTCAGGTAAAGTGAGGCAGGGTTGAGTTACAGTGTAGGGCAGTGAGGCAGTGATCTCACTAGTTTTGACTTGAACCACAGCTCACATCTGCCCAGTTCACACTACATGACATCACCCCACTTCCCTCTGCAACATACATCACTGTGGGTTTCCATGACGACCACTACACAATGTTCTCAGGCTGTTGAAGACAAGGTTTTATGTTCCCTGTGTTGAAGGTTTCAGAGTAAGAACACAGAGAAATCAAACTCATTTCCTGTCATGCGCTGCACATCCCTGAACCTGGTTCTCAGCTGTGTGGGGATGATGATGATGATGATGGAGTTTAAACACATCACGTCTACAACAAACCGTAAACCGTGTACGGCTTCAGTTCTCCTCTAGAACACACCATCTGAGTTCTTCATCCAGAGGAAAGCTGATCAAGCTGAAAACCACGTCTGACTTACAGAGGCAGAAAGAGTCAGAACTCCACGCTGCTTCATGTCGAGACACCAGTCTGACCGCAGATGGAACTCCCTGCATGACATCACAGCGCTCCACATCCGCCTGCGTTCTACACACACTCAACATCTACACTGTACACAAGCTCTCGGTTCCTCCAGAGCTCACAGCGACACGCTCACTCACTGAACCCAAACTCAGCAGAATCACCGTGACTCTAGGCAGACTAGAAAACTTCGAGGAGATGAGATTTATGGCTTCATTTGCATATTACAGCCTCTCTGGGACGGGTATTCTGATAATATTTAATAAACGACGGAGCCGTGCCAAAGACAAACCACAGGAGGCAGGAAGAACTTCCTGATCTTTAAGAAAACTCAAGATTTTATTTTAGAGGAGTCTGAAAAACATGAAAGAATGTGGGGTGTTTTTTTTTTTGACTTCAGGGCAGAGTTTGGGCCTCAGGGGGTGGGGCAGGGGGCGGGGCAGAGACAGGAAGTGAAGAGACCTCAATGAGGAGGAGAGGAAGAACCTGAGGGACGTCCAACACTGTGATAAATACAGTGAGGAGAATTTAAATCTCACACATTCCACCAGAGAGACTTTTTATATAAACACAGAATCAGAGAAATGCATTTTAGGTTTAAAGGTGTGAGAGTTTGTGTGTGTGTGTGTGTGTGTGTGTGTGTGTACACACACCGTGTAGGAGAGAACTAAAAACCGTAACATCTCAGCATTCCTGTCCTCCTCAGCAGCCTCCCAGTGCACCACTCTGGCCAACACACACACACACACACACACACCTCTCAAACCTTTAAACCTAAAATGCATTCCTGTACTAAACATTGTTTTCTGAGTGTTTAGAAAAAACAATAGAGCTGCTGAGAGTCTCACACACACACACACACACACAGGAAAGGTGGAGAACACACACACACACACAACTAATAGCTATTGTTCTCCATAATTTTTGGATATGCAACTTGGGTTCATTTCATGCACAAATCCAAGTCATCTCTCTCAGTGTCTTACACACACACTCATATACACAAACACAATCATCATACACACACAATCATACTCACACCATCATACACACACACACACACACAGACACACACCATCATACATGCACACACACACACACACACCAACATACACTACCAGTCAAAAGTTTGGACACACCTTTTAATTCAATGTTTTTTGTTTAGGGATTTATTTTCTACATTCTAGAACAATCCTGGAGATTTCAAAACTATGAAATAACACACATGGACTTCAGTAATCCATATGTAACGACAACAAAAAACAGTCAGTTGTTATTTTAAGACACGAAGGTCAGGTGTTCTGGAATAGTTCTTACAAGGACAGTATTGTCAAGTGCATTTGCAAAACCCATCAAGCCCCATGATGAAACTGTCTCACATGAAGACCCTCCCAGTAAAGCAAGACCAAAACTGACCTCTGCTGCAGAGGAGAAAGTTCATTTAGAGTCACCAGCCTCAGAAATCACCAATTAACAGCACCTCAGATTAGAGGCGTTATGAAGGCTTTACAGAGCATCAGTAGCAGACATATCTCAATATCAACTGTTCAAAGGACATTATTGTGGATTTCAGCCGCCTTCAGCATTGTTTTACAATGTAGAAAGAAATAAACATCAGGAAAGACCATGGGATTAGAAGGTGTGTCCAAACTTTTGACTGGTAGTGTACACACACACACCATCATACACACACACACACACCATCATACACACACACCATCATACACACACACACACCATCATACACACACACACACACCATCATACACTCACACACACACACCATCATACTCACACACACACCATCATACACTCACACCATCATACACACACACACACACCCCATCATACACACACCCCATCATACACACACACACACACACCATCATACACTCACACCATCATACACTCACACCATCATACACTCACACCATCATACACACACACACACCATCATACACACCCCATCATACACACACACACCCCATCATACATACACACACACACACACCATCATACACACACCCCATCATACACACACCCTATCATATACACACCCACACACACCATCATACACACACACCATCATACACTCACACCATCATACACTCACACCATCATACACACACACACACACACCATCATACACACACACACACACACCATCATACACTCACACCATCATACACTCACACCATCATACACTCACACCATCATACACACACACCATCATACACACACACCATCATACACACACACCATCATACACACACACCATCATACACACACACACACCCCATCATACACACACACCATCATACACACACACCATCATACACACACACACACCCCATCATACACACACCCCATCATACACACACCCACCCCATCATACACCCACCCCATCATACACACACCCCATCATACACCCACCCCATCATACACACACCCCATCATACACCCACCCCATCATACACACACCCACCCCATCATACACACCCCCCATCATACACACACCCCATCATACACCCACCCCATCATACACACACCCCATCATACACACCCACACACCCCATCATACACTCACCCCATCATACACACACACCCCACCATACACACTCACCCCATCACACACCCCCCCCCATCATACACCCCCCCCATCATACACCCCCCCCCCATCATACACACCCCCCCCATCATACACACCCCCACCCCTTCATACACACCCACACCCCATCATACACACCCCCACCCCCCATCATACACACCCCCACCCCCCATCATACACACCCCCACCCCCCATCATACACACACACCCCCACCCCATCATACACACACACCCCCACCCCCTCCTACACACACACCCCCACCCCCCATCATACACACACACCCCCACCCCCCATCATACACACACAACCCCCACCCCCCATCATACACACACACACCCACCCCCCATCATACACACACACCCCCACCCCATCATACACACACACACACACCCCCACCCCATCATACACACACACACACACACCCACCCCATCATACACACACACACACCCCCACCCCATCATACACACACACCCCCACCCCATCATACACACACACCCCCACCCCATCATACACACACCCCATCATACACACACCCCATCATACACACCCCCCATCATACACACCCCCCACATGATACAGACACCCACCCCATCATACAAACACACCCCCACCCCATCATACACACACACCGCATCATACACACACACCCCCATCATACACACACACCCCATCATACACCCCCCCCATCATACACTCACCCCATCATACACTCACCCCATCATACACACACACCCCATCATACACACCCACCCCATCATACACACACCCACCCCATCATACACACACCCACCCCATCATACACACCCACCCCATCATACACACACCCACCCCATCATACACACACACCCACCCCATCATACACACACACCCACCCCATCATACACACACACACCCACCCCATCATACACACACACACCCCCCATCATACACACACACACCCACCCCATCATACACACACACACCCCCCATCATACACACACACCCCATCATACACACACACACACCCCATCATACACACACACCCCATCATACACACACACACACCCCATCATACACACACACACACCCCATCATACACACACACACACCCCATCATACACACACACACACCCCATCATACACACACACACACCCCATCATACACACACACACACACCCACACACACACACACACCCCATCATACACACACACACCCACACACACACACACACCCCATCATACACACACACACCCCATCATACACACACACACACACACACACCCACCCCATCATACACACACACACACACACCCACCCCATCATACACACACACCCACCCCATCATACACACACACCCACCCCATCATACACACACCCACCCCATCATACACACACCCACCCCATCATACACACACCCACCCCATCATACACACACACACCCCATCATACACACACACACCATCATACACACCCCCCACATCATACACACACCCACCCCATCATACACACACACACACACACACCCCATCATACACACACACACCCACCCCATCATACACACCCCCATCATACACACCCACCCCATCATACACACACACCCACCCCATCATACACACACACCCACCCCATCATACACACACACACCCACCCCATCATACACACACACACCCCCCATCATACACACACACCCCCCCATCATACACACACACCCCATCATACACACACACCCACCATCATACACACACACCCACCCCATCATACACACACACACACACCCCATCATACACACACACACACACCCCATCATACACACACACACCCCATCATACACACACACCCACCCCATCATACACACACACACACACACACACACACCCCATCATACACACACCCACCCCATCATACACACACACACACACACACACACCCCATCATACACACACACACACCCCATCATACACACACACACACACACACACACACCCCATCATACACACACACACCCACCCCATCATACACACACACACACACACACACACCCCATCATACACACACACACCCACCCCATCATACACACACACCCACCATCATACACACACACCCACCCCATCATACACACACACCCCCACCCCATCATACACACACACCCCCACCCCATCATACACACACACCCCCACCCCATCATACACACACACCCACCCCATCATACACACACACACCCCATCATACACACACACACCCCATCATACACACACCCACCCCATCATACACACACACCCCCACCCCATCATACACACACACCCCCACCCCATCATACACACCCACCCCCCCCCCACCCTACACACACACCCACCCCATCATACACACACACCCACCCCATCATACACACACACCCACCCCATCATACACACACACCCACCCCATCATACACACACACACCCACCCCATCATACACACACACCCACCCCATCATACACACACACACACCCCATCATACACACACACACACACACACACACACACACCCCATCATACACACACACACACACACCCCATCATACACACCCCAACATACATACACACACACCATCATACACACACACACCCCAACATACACACGTGCCATCACACACACACCCCATCATACACACACACACACCCCATCATACACACACACACACCCCATCATACACACACACACACACACCCCATCATACACACACACCCACCCCCCATCATACACACACACCCACCCCATCATACACACACACCCACCCCCATCATACACACACACCCACCCCATCATACACACACACCCACCCCATCATACACACACCCACCCCCCATCATACACACACACACACCCCCCCCATCATACACACCCACACACACACCCCCCACCACACACACACACACCCCCCATCATACACACACACACCCACCCCATCATACACACACACACACCCCATCATACACACACCCCATCATACACACACACACACACACACCCCATCATACACACACACACACCCCATCATACACACACACACACACACCCCATCATACACACACACACACACACACACCCCATCATACACACACACACACACCCCATCATACACACACACACACACCCCATCATACACACACACACACACACACACCCCATCATACACACACACACACACACCCCATCATACACACACACACACCCCATCATACACACACACACACACACCCCATCATACACACACACACACACCCCATCATACACACACACACACACCCCCCATCATACACACACACACCCACCCCATCATACACACACACACCCACCCCATCATACACACATCCACCCCATCATACACACACACCCACCCCATCATACACACACACCCACACACACCCCATCATACACACACACACACCCCATCATACACACACACACACCCCATCATACACACACACACACCCCATCATACCACACACACCCATCACACACACCCCATCATACACACACACACACACACCCCGTCATACACACACACACACACACACCCCATCATACACACACACACACACACCCCATCATACACACACACACACACACACCCCATCATACACACACACACACACACACCCCATCATACACACACACACACACACCCCATCATACACACACACACACACACCCCATCATACACACACACACACACACACACACACACACACACCCCATCATACACACACACACACACACACACCCCATCATACACACACACACACACACACACACCCCATCATACACACACACACACACACACACCCCATCATACACACACACACACACACACCCCATCATACACACACACACACACACACACCCCATCATACACACACCAACATACATACACACACACACACCATCATACACACACACACCCCAACATACACACGTGCCATCACACACACACCCCATCATACACACACCAACATACATACACACACACCATTATATACACACACACACACCATCATACACACACCCCATCATACACACACCAATATACATACACACACACACCCCATCATACACACACCAATATACATACACACCAACATACACACACACACACACACCATCATACACACACCAATATACATACACACACCAACATACACACACACACACCATCATACACACACCAATATACATACACACACCAACATACACACACACCATCATACACACACCCCATCATACACACACCAATATACATACACACACCATCATACACACACACACACACACCATCATACACACATACATACACACCATCATACACACACACACACACACACACACACCCACACCATCATACACACACCCCATCATACATACACACACCAACATACATACACACACACCATCATACACACACACACACACACACCCCATCATACACACCCCATCATACACACCCCATCATACATACACCAACATACATACACACACACCCACACCATCATACACACACCAACATACATACACACACACCATCATACACACACACCATCATACACACACACACACACACACCATCATACACACATACACCATCATACACACACCAATATACATACACCAACATACATACACACACACCCACACCATCATACACACACCAACATACATACACACACACCATCATACACACACACCATCATACACACACACCATCATACACACACACACACACACACACCATCATACACACATACACCATCATACACACACCAATATACATACACCAACATACATACACACACACCCACACCATCATACACACACCAACATACATACACACACACCATCATACACACACACCATCATACACACACACACACACACCATCATACACACATACACCATCATACACACACCAATATACATACACCAACATACATACACACACACCCACACCATCATACACACACCAACATACATAGACACACACCATCATACACACACACACCCCATCATACACACACCAACATACATACACACACACGCCATCACACACACACCCACAAAATGTCCTGAAAATATATAAAAGGACCAAATAGAGAAAGAGGAGAAAGGAGCAAGAAAATACATAAAACAACTAATGAAAGAAGAAGAAAGGAAAACGAAAGAATGCTGAATAAAAAAAGAAAGAAAGAAAAACTAGGACTTAAAAAAACAAAAACAAACAAACAAATCAAAAACACAAAGAGAAAAGGATCAAGGTTTTGAGCCAGAAGATGAAGCTCCATTAAGTCAGAGTCACAGAAACAGAAGCCCTGAAACCCTGAAGGGTCAGAAATGTCCTTATTCACATCACCGAGAAGGGAACAGAAACGTCTTTCAAAAGGACTTCCACAAGATACTTCCACAAAAACAAGATATTAACTTATGAATGATTTAATTAATTATTAAGACAAAAAGACTTGGCATTTGGATAATTTGTCTAAAAGAAAATAATGAGATACTAAAATAAAATAAAGACCTGGTATGGCAAAATAATGATTCTGAGATAACAATACTCTGACAAAACAAGATATCAAGACAAAAATGACAGACATGTAAGACAAAACAATAACTTAGTAAGAGAAAATAATGAGATAGCATGACAAAAATTAATCTGGTAAGAAAAATGAGGTACCAGACATGAGATAGCAAAACAAAATGAGATAAGACAGAAATGAGATAATGGACAAAATTAGATAAGTTGAGACAAAAATGACAGACAAAATGAGATATGAGAATGAAATATGACAAAAATATGTAGTAAGAAAAAAATGAGATGAGAGAGATGAGATAAAAATGAGATAGCAAGACAAAATGAAATGAGAAAAATAGACAAAATGAGATAGTAAGACAAAATGAGAAGATGAACTAAAAGACAAAAAACAAGATAATACAAAATAAGATAGGACAAAAGGAGAAAGCAAGACAAAATGAGAATGTACAAAATGAGATAAGATGAGACAAAATGAAAAACAAAATGTGATAAGACAAAATGAAATAGCAAGACAAAAGAAGAAACTAAGAAAAGATATATTGAGATATTAAGACAAAAAATGAAAGCCTTGTAAGACAAAATAACTTCCTAAAGTAAAATGCTGAGATACTACAAAATGAGATAAGAGAAAAATAACAACCATATGAAACAAAATAATGAAATAATTTCCCGGCTTGTGTTTGAGGGCCTGTAGAACTCCCCCAGGTCCTGAGATCATTCCTCCTCTCTGCTCTAACCCTCAGACCGTGGAGGTGATCACCTTCCTGTCCTTCTCAGGTGAACAGTTCAGGAGGATTCATTCGTTTATTTTTGAATATTCGTGAAGATCGTGAGCAAGAAGAAATCATCACACAAGCTGCCTGACGACACACCGAGTTTCACACCAACATCTGAGCTGAGGAACCTTCCGGAATAATCACGTGTTACTCTGAGAACCAGTACAAGCAGCTACAGAAGGACATGAACGTGTGTGTGTGTGTGTGTAAAAAAGTGGACTCCCCCTTTGCTACTCAACAGAATAGAAAGTAAAACTTAGCAATAGAATGAGGATAGAACACACACCACAGATAAAAACATTATTTATAGTAAACAGTCATGCATTATAAATAACATTGAGTGTAAACACAGGTATAATATTTATTTTTGAGAAATAAAAGTCATTTTAAATAAAATTATATATATTTATAAATAATTCCATCTAATGATGATTGTTTATTATTATTATTTCTGCTAAAAACATTAGACTTAGTTCCAGATTATTGTAAAGGAGGGTTTTTTCAGCTGTGTGTGTGTGTTTTCCAGCTGTACACACTGTAATTAAAGGTAAATAAATAGAATATTAAATAATTGATTATATTTCCATGTAATTGTTCTTCTCGCTCACACACACACAGCTGAGAGAGAGAGAGAGTGTGTGTGCGTGTATGTGTGTGTGCGCGCGTGTGTGTGTGCGTGTATGTGTCTGTGTGCGCGTGTCTGTGTGTGCGCGCGCGTCTGTGTGTGTGCGCGTGTGTCTGTGTGTGTGTGTGCGCGTGTGTCTGTGTGTGTGTGTGCGCGCGTGTATGTGTCTGTGTGTATGTGTCTGTGTGCGTGTGCGTGTGTCTGTGTGCGCGTGTGTCTGTGTGTGTGTGTGTGTGCGCGTGTATGTGTCTGTGTGTACGTGTCTGTGTGTGTGTGCGTGTGTGTGTGTGCGCGTGTGTGCGCGTGTATGTGTCTGTGTGTGTGCGCGCGTGTGTGTGTGTATATGTGTGTTTGCTGATGGGGAAAATTTCATTTAGAGGAAAAACAGCTTCTCTCCACGTTTTTATCAGCTGCTTCTCTGAGTGTTATTGAAGCTGTGGTCAGATTTCACCGGAGACCCGCATGGACACGAGAGCTGGGATCTGTATCTGACACATGCAGCAAAAAAATAAATAAAAACAAAACAAAAAATAAAAAACAGAGGAGTTAAAATGATGGTGTCACATCAGAGACGAATCAAGATCACATGACATCAGTAACAGCCGCCGGGTTTAATACTTTACTCACTCATTAACACACACTAATCCCCAGAGCCACAGTTAAAAGACAGATGAATCAAATGAGGGATCAATTTTGTCTTTCACTGAGAGAAAAGAGACAGAACAAATAAAAAAAACAGACAATGGAAAGCAAAAAGATATTTAAGGAAAAAAGAGAAATATAGAAAAATACTTAAAGAAAAATTAACAAATAATAGAAGAAAGAATAATTAAAGAAACAAAATGAAAGGATCAAATATATAAAAAATACAGGATTATTAAAAAATAAATAAATAGGAAGAAAGATGAAAGTAAAAAATGGGAAGAAGAGAATTTAAGAAAAGAAAAGAGGTGGGGGAGGGTGAAAGAGAGACAGACAGACAGACAGAGAGAGAGAGGGGGGGGCAAAGACAGAGAGAGACACAGACACAGAGAGAGAGAGAGAGAGAGACAGACAGACAGACAGACAGACACAGAGACAGAGAGAGACACACAGAGAGAGATACAGAGACTGAGAGACAGAGAGACAGAGAGAGAGAGAGAGAGAGAGAGAGAGAGAGAGACACACACACACAGAGAGAGGGTCATGGGCGGTCAAGGCTCATTGATGCACGTGGGGAGAGAAGGCTGGCCCGTGTGATCTGATCCAACAGTGTGTGTGTGTGTTATGTATATGGTGTGTGTGTGTGTGTTATGAATATGGTGTGTGTGTGTGTGTGTTATGTATATGGTGTGTGTGTGTGTGTTATGAATATGGTGTGTGTGTGTGTGTGTTATGTATATGGTGTGTGTGTGTGTGTGTGTGTGTTATGTATATGGTGTGTGTGTGTGTGTGTGTGTGTGTGTGTGTTATGAATATGGTGTGTGTGTGTGTGTGTGTGTGTGTGTTATGTATATGGTGTGTGTGTGTGTGTGTGTGTGTGTTATGTATATGGTGTGTGTGTGTGTGTGTGTGTTATGTATATGGTGTGTGTGTGTGTGTGTTATGAATATGGTGTGTGTGTGTGTGTTATGAATATGGTGTGTGTGTGTGTGTGTTATGAATATGGTGTGTGTGTGTGTGTGTTATGAATATGGTGTGTGTGTGTGTGTGTGTTATGAATATGGTGTGTGTGTGTGTGTGTGTGTTATGAATATGGTGTGTGTGTGTGTGTTATGAATATGGTGTGTGTGTGTTATGAATATGGTGTGTGTGTGTGTGTGTTATGTATATGGTGTGTGTGTGTGTGTGTTATGTATATGGTGTGTGTGTGTGTGTTATGAATATGGTGTGTGTGTGTGTGTTATGAATATGGTGTGTGTGTGTGTGTGTTATGAATATGGTGTGTGTGTGTGTGTGTGTTATGAATATGGTGTGTGTGTGTGTGTGTGTGTGTTATGAATATGGTGTGTGTGTGTGTTATGAATATGGTGTGTGTGTGTGTGTTATGTATATGGTGTGTGTGTGTGTGTGTTATGTATATGGTGTGTGTGTGTGTGTTATGTATATGGTGTGTGTGTGTGTTATGTATATGGTGTGTGTGTGTGTGTTATGTATATGGTGTGTGTGTGTGTGTTATGTATATGGTGTGTGTGTGTTATGAATATGGTGTGTGTGTGTGTTATGTATATGGTGTGTGTGTGTGTGTGTGTGTGTTATGAATATGGTGTGTGTGTGTGTTATGTATATGGTGTGTGTGTGTGTGTGTTATGAATATGGTGTGTGTGTGTGTGTTATGAATATGGTGTGTGTGTGTGTTATGTATATGGTGTGTGTGTGTGTGTTATGTATATGGTGTGTGTGTGTGTGTTATGTATATGGTGTGTGTGTGTGTGTGTGTTATGTATATGGTGTGTGTGTGTGTGTGTTATGTATATGGTGTGTGTGTGTGTGTGTTATGAATATGGTGTGTGTGTTATGAATATGGTGTGTGTGTTATGAATATGGTGTGTGTGTGTGTTATGAATATGGTGTGTGTGTGTGTTATGTATATGGTGTGTGTGTGTGTGTGTTATGTATATGGTGTGTGTGTGTGTGTGTTATGAATATGGTGTGTGTGTGTGTGTTATGAATATGGTGTGTGTGTGTGTGTGTTATGAATATGGTGTGTGTGTGTTATGTATATGGTGTGTGTGTGTGTGTTATGTATATGGTGTGTGTGTGTGTGTGTTATGAATATGGTGTGTGTGTGTGTGTGTGTGTTATGAATATGGTGTGTGTGTGTGTGTGTTATGAATATGGTGTGTGTGTGTGTGTGTTATGAATATGGTGTGTGTGTGTGTGTGTGTTATGAATATGGTGTGTGTGTGTGTGTGTGTGTGTGTTATGAATATGGTGTGTGTGTGTGTGTGTTATGAATATGGTGTGTGTGTGTGTGTGTGTGTGTGTTATGAATATGGTGTGTGTGTGTGTGTTATGAATATGGTGTGTGTGTGTGTGTGTTATGAATATGGTGTGTGTGTTATGAATATGGTGTGTGTGTGTGTGTGTGTATATGGTGTGTGTGTGTTATGTATATGGTGTGTGTGTGTTATGAATATGGTGTGTGTGTGTGTGTGTTATGTATATGGTGTGTGTGTGTGTGTTATGAATATGGTGTGTGTGTGTGTGTGTGTTATGAATATGGTGTGTGTGTGTGTGTGTTATGTATATGGTGTGTGTGTGTGTGTTATGAATATGGTGTGTGTGTGTGTGTGTTATGTATATGGTGTGTGTGTGTGTGTTATGTATATGGTGTGTGTGTGTGTGTGTTTTATGTATATGGTGTGTGTGTGTGTGTTATGAATATGGTGTGTGTGTGTTATGAATATGGTGTGTGTGTGTGTGTGTGTGTTATGTATATGGTGTGTGTGTGTGTATGTGTGTGTGTTATGTATATGGTGTGTGTGTGTGTGTTATGTATATGGTGTGTGTGTGTGTTATGTATATGGTGTGTGTGTGTGTGTGTGTTATGTATATGGTGTGTGTGTGTGTGTTATGAATATGGTGTGTGTGTGTGTGTGTGTGTTATGAATATGGTGTGTGTGTGTGTGTGTTATGTATATGGTGTGTGTGTGTGTGTGTGTGTTATGAATATGGTGTGTGTGTGTGTGTGTTATGTATATGGTGTGTGTGTGTGAATATGTGTGTGTGTGTGTGTGTTATGAATATGGTGTGTGTGTGTGTGTGTTATGTTATGTGTGTGTGTGTGTGTGTGTGTTATGAATATGGTGTGTGTGTGCGTGTGTGTTATGAATATGGTGTGTGTGTGTGTGTGTTATGAATATGGTGTGTGTGTGTGTGTGTGTTATGTATATGGTGTGTGTGTGTGTGTTATGTATATGGTGTGTGTGTGTGTGTTATGTATATGGTGTGTGTGTGTGTGTTATGTATATGGTGTGTGTGTGTGTGTTATGAATATGGTGTGTGTGTGTGTGTGTTATGTATATGGTGTGTGTGTGTGTGTGTTATGTATATGGTGTGTGTGTGTGTGTGTTATGAATATGGTGTGTGTGTGTGTGTGTGTGTGTTATGAATATGGTGTGTGTGTGTGTGTTATGAATATGGTGTGTGTGTGTGTGTGTGTGTGTTATGAATATGGTGTGTGTGTGTTATGTATATGGTGTGTGTGTGTGTGTTATGTATATGGTGTGTGTGTGTGTGTGTGTGTGTGTGTTATGAATATGGTGTGTGTGTGTGTGTGTTATGTATATGGTGTGTGTGTGTGTGTGTTATGAATATGGTGTGTGTGTGTGTGTGTGTGTTATGAATATGGTGTGTGTGTGTGTGTGTTATGAATATGGTGTGTGTGTGTGTGTGTGTTATGTATATGGTGTGTGTGTGTGTGTGTGTGTTATGTATATGGTGTGTGTGTGTGTGTGTGTTATGAATATGGTGTGTGTGTGTGTGTGTTATGAATATGGTGTGTGTGTTATGAATATGGTGTGTGTGTGTGTGTGTGTATATGGTGTGTGTGTTATGAATATGGTGTGTGTGTGTGTGTGTTATGTATATGGTGTGTGTGTTATGAATATGGTGTGTGTGTGTGTGTTATGAATATGGTGTGTGTGTGTGTGTGTGTGTGTATATGGTGTGTGTGTGTTATGAATATGGTGTGTGTGTGTGTGTGTTATGTATATGGTGTGTGTGTGTGTGTGTGTTATGAATATGGTGTGTGTGTGTGTTATGAATATGGTGTGTGTGTGTGTGTGTGTGTGTATATGGTGTGTGTGTTATGAATATGGTGTGTGTGTGTGTGTGTTATGTATATGGTGTGTGTGTGTGTGTTATGAATATGGTGTGTGTGTGTGTGTTATGAATATGGTGTGTGTGTGTGTGTTATGAATATGGTGTGTGTGTGTGATGAATATGGTGTGTGTGTGTGTGTGTGTGTAGGTGTGTGTGTGTGTATGTGTGTGTGTGTGTGTTATGAATATGGTGTGTGTGTGTGTGTGTGTGTTATGAATATGGTGTGTGTGTGTTATGTATATGGTGTGTGTGTGTGTGTGTTATGTATATGGTGTGTGTGTGTGTGTGTTATGAATATGGTGTGTGTGTGTGTGTGTGTGTTATGTATATGGTGTGTGTGTGTGTGTGTGTGTGTTATGAATATGGTGTGTGTGTGTGTGTGTGTTATGAATATGGTGTGTGTGTTATGTATATGGTGTGTGTGTGTGTTATGTATATGGTGTGTGTGTGTGTTTTATGTATATGGTGTGTGTGTGTGTGTTATGAATATGGTGTGTGTGTGTGTTATGAATATGGTGTGTGTGTGTGTGTGTGATGAATATGGTGTGTGTGTGTGTGTGTGTGTGTGTGTGTGTTATGAATATGGTGTGTGTGTGTGTGTGTTATGTATATGGTGTGTGTGTGTGTGTGTGTGTGTGTGTGTTATGAATATTGTGTGTGTGTGTGTGTGTTATGAATATGGTGTGTGTGTGTGTTATGAATATGGTGTGTGTGTGTGTGTTATGTATATGGTGTGTGTGTTATGAATATGGTGTGTGTGTGTTATGAATATGGTGTGTGTGTGTGTTATGTATATGGTGTGTGTGTGTGTGTTATGTATATGGTGTGTGTGTGTGTGTGTTATGAATATGGTGTGTATGTGTGTTATGAATATGGTGTGTGTGTGTGTGTGTGTTATGAATATGGTGTGTGTGTGTGTGTGTTATGAATATAGTGTGTGTGTTATGAATATGGTGTGTGTGTGTGTGTTATGAATATGGTGTGTGTGTGTGTGTGTGTGTGTGTGTGTGTGTTATGAATATGGTGTGTGTGTGTGTGTGTGTTATGAATATGGTGTGTGTGTGTGTGTGTGTGTTATGAATATGGTGTGTGTGTGTGTGTGTGTGTGTGTTATGAATATGGTGTGTGTGTGTGTGTGTGTTATGAATATGGTGTGTGTGTGTGTGTGTGTTATGAATATGGTGTGTGTGTTATGTATATGGTGTGTGTGTGTGTGTTATGAATATGGTGTGTGTGTGTGTGTGTGTGTTATGAATATGGTGTGTGTGTGTGTGTGTGTTATGAATATGGTGTGTGTGTGTGTGTTATGAATATGGTGTGTGTGTGTGTGTTATGAATATGGTGTGTGTGTGTGTGTGTGTTATGAATATGGTGTGTGTGTGTGTGTGTGTGTTATGAATATGGTGTGTGTGTGTGTGTGTTATGTATATGGTGTGTGTGTGTGTGTTATGAATATGGTGTGTGTGTGTGTGTGTGTGTGTGTGTGTGTTATGAATATGGTGTGTGTGTGTGTTATGAATATGGTGTGTGTGTGTGTGTGTGTGTGTGTTATGAATATGGTGTGTGTGTGTGTGTGTGTGTGTTATGAATATGGTGTGTGTGTGTGTGTGTGTGTGTGTGTTATGTATATGGTGTGTGTGTGTGTGTTATGTATATGGTGTGTGTGTGTGTGTGTGTGTTATGTATATGGTGTGTGTGTGTGTGTTATGAATATGGTGTGTGTGTGTGTGTGTTATGTATATGGTGTGTGTGTGTGTGTGTTATGAATATGGTGTGTGTGTGTGTGTGTTATGAATATGGTGTGTGTGTGTGTGTGTTATGAATATGGTGTGTGTGTGTGTGTGTGTGTTATGAATATGGTGTGTGTGTGTGTGTGTTATGAATATGGTGTGTGTGTGTGTGTGTGTGTGTGTTATGAATATGGTGTGTGTGTGTGTGTGTTATGAATATGGTGTGTGTGTGTGTGTGTGTGTTATGAATATGGTGTGTGTGTGTGTGTGTGTGTGTGTGTGTTATGAATATGGTGTGTGTGTGTGTGTGTTATGTATATGGTGTGTGTGTGTGTGTGTGTTATGAATATGGTGTGTGTGTGTGTGTGTGTTATGAATATGGTGTGTGTGTGTGTGTGTGTGTTATGAATATGGTGTGTGTGTGTGTGTGTGTTATGAATATGGTGTGTGTGTGTGTGTGTGTTATGAATATGGTGTGTGTGTGTGTGTGTGTTATGAATATGGTGTGTGTGTGTGTGTGTTATGAATATGGTGTGTGTGTGTGTGTGTGTGTGTGTGTGTGTGTGTTATGTATATGGTGTGTGTGTGTGTGTGTGTTATGAATATGGTGTGTGTGTGTGTGTGTTATGAATATGGTGTGTGTGTTATGAATATGGTGTGTGTGTGTGTGTGTGTATATGGTGTGTGTGTGTTATGTATATGGTGTGTGTGTGTGTTATGAATATGGTGTGTGTGTGTTATGAATATGGTGTGTGTGTGTGTGTGTGTTATGTATATGGTGTGTGTGTGTGTGTATATGGTGTGTGTGTTATGAATATGGTGTGTGTGTGTGTTATGAATATGGTGTGTGTGTGTGTGTGTTATGAATATGGTGTGTGTGTGTGTGTGTTATGAATATGGTGTGTGTGTGTGTGTTATGAATATGGTGTGTGTGTGTGTGTGTGTGTGTTATGAATATGGTGTGTGTGTGTGTGTGTGTGTTATGAATATGGTGTGTGTGTGTGTGTGTGTGTTATGAATATGGTGTGTGTGTGTGTGTGTGTTATGAATATGGTGTGTGTGTGTGTGTGTGTTATGAATATGGTGTGTGTGTGTTATGTATATGGTGTGTGTGTGTGTGTGTGTGTGTGTGTGTGTGTTATGTATATGGTGTGTGTGTGTGTGTGTGTTATGAATATGGTGTGTGTGTGTGTGTGTGTGTGTGTGTGTTATGAATATGGTGTGTGTGTGTGTGTGTGTTATGTATATGGTGTGTGTGTGTGTGTGTGTGTGTTATGAATATGGTGTGTGTGTGTGTGTGTTATGAATATGGTGTGTGTGTGTGTTATGAATATGGTGTGTGTGTGTGTGTGTGTGTTATGAATATGGTGTGTGTGTGTGTGTGTGTGTGTTATGAATATGGTGTGTGTGTGTGTGTGTGTTATGAATATGGTGTGTGTGTGTGTGTGTGTGTTATGAATATGGTGTGTGTGTGTGTGTGTGTGTTATGAATATGGTGTGTGTGTGTGTGTGTGTGTGTATATGGTGTGTGTGTGTGTGTTATGAATATGGTGTGTGTGTGTGTGTTATGAATATGGTGTGTGTGTGTGTGTGTGTTATGAATATGGTGTGTGTGTGTGTGTGTGTGTTATGAATATGGTGTGTGTGTGTGCGTGTGTGTGTGTGTTATGAATATGGTGTGTGTGTGTGTTATGAATATGGTGTGTGTGTGTGTTATGAATATGGTGTGTGTGTGTGTTATGAATATGGTGTGTGTGTGTGTGTGTTATGAATATGGTGTGTGTGTGTGTGTGTTATGAATATGGTGTGTGTGTGTGTGTGTGTGTGTGTTATGAATATGGTGTGTGTGTGTGTGTGTGTTATGAATATGGTGTGTGTGTGTGTGTGTGTTATGTATATGGTGTGTGTGTGTGTTATGTATATGGTGTGTGTGTGTTATGAATATGGTGTGTGTGTGTGTGTGTGTTATGTATATGGTGTGTGTGTGTGTGTGTGTGTTATGAATATGGTGTGTGTGTGTGTTATGTATATGGTGTGTGTGTGTGTGTTAT
Source organism: Hemibagrus wyckioides (assembly GCF_019097595.1). Lineage (NCBI taxonomy): Eukaryota > Metazoa > Chordata > Actinopteri > Siluriformes > Bagridae > Hemibagrus > Hemibagrus wyckioides. Next base: position 1,638,745 of record NC_080720.1, read on the forward strand.
GAATATGGTGTGTGTGTTTGTGTGTTATGAATATGGTGTGTGTGTGTGTGTGTGTTATGAATATGGTGTGTGTGTGTGTGTGTGTGTGTTATGTATATGGTGTGTGTGTGTGTGTGTGTGTGTGTGTGTGTGTTATGTATATGGTGTGTGTGTGTGTGTGTGTGTGTTATGAATATGGTGTGTGTGTGTGTGTGTGTGTGTTATGAATATGGTGTGTGTGTGTGTGTGTGTGTGTTATGAATATGGTGTGTGTGTGTGTGTGTGTTATGAATATGGTGTGTGTGTGTGTGTGTGTGTTATGAATATGGTGTGTGTGTGTGTGTGTTATGAATATGGTGTGTGTGTGTGTGTGTGTTATGAATATGGTGTGTGTGTGTGTGTGTGTTATGAATATGGTGTGTGTGTGTGTGTGTGTGTTATGAATATGGTGTGTGTGTGTGTGTGTTATGAATATGGTGTGTGTGTGTGTTATGAATATGGTGTGTGTGTGTGTGTGTGTTATGTATATGGTGTGTGTGTGTGTGTGTGTGTGTTATGTATATGGTGTGTGTGTGTGTGTGTTATGTATATGGTGTGTGTGTGTGTGTGTGTGTGTTATGTATATGGTGTGTGTGTGTGTGTTATGTATATGGTGTGTGTGTGTGTGTGTGTGTGTGTGTTATGAATATGGTGTGTGTGTGTGTGTGTTATGAATATGGTGTGTGTGTGTGTGTGTGTGTGTTATGAATATGGTGTGTGTGTGTGTGTGTGTGTGTGTTATGAATATGGTGTGTGTGTGTGTGTGTGTGTGTTATGAATATGGTGTGTGTGTTATGTATATGGTGTGTGTGTGTGTGTGTTATGAATATGGTGTGTGTGTGTGTGTGTGTGTGTTATGAATATGGTGTGTGTGTGTGTGTGTGTTATGAATATGGTGTGTGTGTGTGTGTGTGTGTTATGAATATGGTGTGTGTGTGTGTGTGTGTGTGTGTTATGAATATGGTGTGTGTGTGTGTGTGTTATGTATATGGTGTGTGTGTGTGTGTGTGTTATGAATATGGTGTGTGTGTGTGTGTGTTATGTATATGGTGTGTGTGTGTGTGTTATGAATATGGTGTGTGTGTGTGTGTGTGTGTGTGTGTGTTATGAATATGGTGTGTGTGTGTGTTATGAATATGGTGTGTGTGTGTGTGTGTGTGTGTTATGAATATGGTGTGTGTGTGTGTGTTATGTATATGGTGTGTGTGTGTGTGTGTTATGAATATGGTGTGTGTGTGTGTGTGTGTGTGTGTTATGAATATGGTGTGTGTGTGTGTGTGTGTGTGTGTGTTATGTATATGGTGTGTGTGTGTGTGTGTGTTATGAATATGGTGTGTGTGTGTGTGTGTATATGGTGTGTGTGTGTTATGAATATGGTGTGTGTGTGTGTTATGTATATGGTGTGTGTGTGTGTGTGTGTGTGTGTTATGAATATGGTGTGTGTGTGTGTGTGTGTTATGAATATGGTGTGTGTGTGTGTGTGTGTGTTATGAATATGGTGTGTGTGTGTGTGTGTGTGTTATGAATATGGTGTGTGTGTGTGTGTGTGTGTGTGTGTGTGTGTTATGAATATGGTGTGTGTGTGTTATGAATATGGTGTGTGTGTGTGTGTGTGTGTGTGTTATGAATATGGTGTGTGTGTGTGTGTGTGTGTTATGAATATGGTGTGTGTGTGTGTGTGTTATGTATATGGTGTGTGTGTGTGTGTGTTATGTATATGGTGTGTGTGTGTTATGTATATGGTGTGTGTGTGTGTGTTATGAATATGGTGTGTGTGTGTGTGTTATGTATATGGTGTGTGTGTGTGTGTGTGTTATGTATATGGTGTGTGTGTGTGTGTTATGAATATGGTGTGTGTGTGTGTGTTATGTATATGGTGTGTGTGTGTGTGTTATGTATATGGTGTGTGTGTGTGTGTTATGTATATGGTGTGTGTGTGTGTGTGTGTTATGTATATGGTGTGTGTGTGTGTGTTATGTATATGGTGTGTGTGTGTGTGTTATGTATATGGTGTGTGTGTGTGTGTTATGTATATGGTGTGTGTGTGTGTGTGTTTTATGTATATGGTGTGTGTGTGTGTTATGAATATGGTGTGTGTGTGTGTGTGTTATGAATATGGTGTGTGTGTGTGTGTGTTATGAATATGGTGTGTGTGTGTGTGTGTGTTATGAATATGGTGTGTGTGTGTGTGTGTTATGAATATGGTGTGTGTGTGTGTGTGTTATGAATATGGTGTGTGTGTGTGTGTGTGTGTGTTATGAATATGGTGTGTGTGTGTGTGTGTGTGTGTTATGAATATGGTGTGTGTGTGTTATGAATATGGTGTGTGTGTGTGTGTGTGTGTTATGAATATGGTGTGTGTGTGTGTGTGTTATGAATATGGTGTGTGTGTGTGTGTGTGTGTGTGTGTTATGAATATGGTGTGTGTGTGTTATGAATATGGTGTGTGTGTGTGTGTGTGTGTGTGTGTGTGTGTTATGAATATGGTGTGTGTGTGTGTGTGTGTGTTATGAATATGGTGTGTGTGTGTGTGTGTGTGTTATGAATATGGTGTGTGTGTGTGTGTGTGTGTGTGTGTGTGTGTTATGAATATGGTGTGTGTGTGTGTGTGTGTTATGAATATGGTGTGTGTGTGTGTGTGTGTGTGTGTTATGAATATGGTGTGTGTGTGTGTTATGAATATGGTGTGTGTGTTATGTATATGGTGTGTGTGTGTGTGTTATGTATATGGTGTGTGTGTGTGTTATGAATATGGTGTGTGTGTGTGTGTTATGTATATGGTGTGTGTGTGTGTGTTATGAATATGGTGTGTGTGTGTGTGTGTTATGAATATGGTGTGTGTGTGTGTGTTATGAATATGGTGTGTGTGTGTGTGTTATGAATATGGTGTGTGTGTGTGTGTTATGAATATGGTGTGTGTGTGTGTGTGTGTGTGTTATGAATATGGTGTGTGTGTTATGAATATGGTGTGTGTGTGTGTTATGAATATGGTGTGTGTGTGTGTGTGTGTGTTATGTATATGGTGTGTGTGTGTGTGTGTTATGTATATGGTGTGTGTGTGTGTGTGTTATGAATATGGTGTGTGTGTGTTATGAATATGGTGTGTGTGTGTGTTATGAATATGGTGTGTGTGTGTGTTATGAATATGGTGTGTGTGTGTGTTATGAATATGGTGTGTGTGTGTGTTATGAATATGGTGTGTGTGTGTGTGTGTGTGTTATGAATATGGTGTGTGTGTTATGTATATGGTGTGTGTGTTATGAATATGGTGTGTGTGTGTGTGTTATGAATATGGTGTGTGTGTGTGTGTGTTATGAATATGGTGTGTGTGTGTGTGTTATGAATATGGTGTGTGTGTGTGTGTGTGTGTTATGTATATGGTGTGTGTGTGTGTGTTATGTATATGGTGTGTGTGTGTGTGTGTGTGTGTTATGAATATGGTGTGTGTGTGTGTGTGTGTTATGAATATGGTGTGTGTGTGTGTTATGAATATGGTGTGTGTGTGTGTGTGTGATGAATATGGTGTGTGTGTGTGTGTGTTATGAATATGGTGTGTGTGTGTGTGTTATGTATATGGTGTGTGTGTGTGTGTGTGTTATGAATATGGTGTGTGTGTGTGTGTTATGAATATAGTGTGTGTGTGAGTGTGTGAGTGTGTGTGTGTGTGTGTTATGAATATGGTGTGTGTGTGTGTGTTATGAATATAGTGTGTGTGTTATGAATATGGTGTGTGTGTGTGTGTTATGAATATAGTGTGTGTGTTATGAATATGGTGTGTGTGTGTGTTATGAATATAGTGTGTGTGTTATGAATATGGTGTGTGTGTGTGTGTTATGAATATGGTGTGTGTGTGTGTGTGTGTGTGTTATGAATATGGTGTGTGTGTGTGTGTGTGTGTTATGTATATGGTGTGTGTTATGAATATGGTGTGTGTGTGTGTGTTATGAATATGGTGTGTGTGTGTGTGTGTGTTATGAATATAGTGTGTGTGTTATGAATATGGTGTGTGTGTGTGTGTTATGAATATGGTGTGTGTGTGTGTGTGTGTGTTATGAATATGGTGTGTGTGTGTGTGTGTTATGAATATGGTGTGTGTGTGTGTGTTATGAATATGGTGTGTGTGTGTGTGTGTTATGAATATGGTGTGTGTGTGTGTGTGTGTTATGAATATAGTGTGTGTTATGAATATGGTGTGTGTGTGTGTTATGAATATAGTGTGTGTGTTATGAATATGGTGTGTGTGTGTGTTATGAATATGGTGTGTGTGTGTATGTATATGGTGTGTGTGTGTGTGTGTGTGTTATGAATATGGTGTGTGTGTGTGTGTGTGTGTGTGTGTGTGTGTGTTATGAATATGGTGTGTGTGTGTGTTATGAATATGGTGTGTGTGTTATGTATATGGTGTGTGTGTGTGTGTGTGTGTTATGAATGTGGTGTGGGTGTGTGTATGTATATGGTGTGTGTGTGTGTGTGTGTGTGTGTGTTATGAATATGGTGTGTGTGTGTGTGTTATGAATATGGTGTGTGTGTGTGTGTGTGTGTGTGTGTGTTATGAATATGGTGTGTGTGTTATGAATATGGTGTGTGTGTGTGTGTGTTATGAATATGGTGTGTGTGTGTGTGTGTGTTATGAATATGGTGTGTGTGTGTGTGTTATGAATATGGTGTGTGTGTGTGTGTGTGTGTTATGAATATGGTGTGTGTGTGTGTGTGTGTGTGTGTTATGAATATGGTGTGTGTGTGTGTGTGTTATGTATATGGTGTGTGTGTGTGTGTGTTATGAATATGGTGTGTGTGTGTGTGTGTGTTATGAATATGGTGTGTGTGTGTGTGTGTGTGTTATGAATATGGTGTGTGTGTGTGTGTGTGTTATGAATATGGTGTGTGTGTGTGTGTGTTATGAATATGGTGTGTGTGTGTGTGTGTTATGAATATGGTGTGTGTGTGTGTGTGTTATGAATATGGTGTGTGTGTTATGAATATGGTGTGTGTGTGTGTGTGTTATGAATATGGTGTGTGTGTGTGTGTGTGTGTTATGAATATGGTGTGTGTGTGTGTGTGTGTGTGTGTTATGAATATGGTGTGTGTGTGTTATGTATATGGTGTGTGTGTGTGTGTGTGTTATGTATATGGTGTGTGTGTGTGTTATGAATATGGTGTGTGTGTGTGTGTGTGTTATGAATATGGTGTGTGTGTGTGTGTGTTATGAATATGGTGTGTGTGTGTTATGAATATGGTGTGTGTGTGTGATGAATATGGTGTGTGTGTGTGTGTGTGTTATGAATATGGTGTGTGTGTGTGTGTATATGGTGTGTGTGTGTGTTATGTATATGGTGTGTGTGTGTTATGAATATGGTGTGTGTGTGTGTGTGTGTTATGTATATGGTGTGTGTGTGTGTGTGTGTGTTATGAATATGGTGTGTGTGTGTGTTATGTATATGGTGTGTGTGTGTGTGTGTTATGAATATGGTGTGTGTGTGTGTGTGTGTTATGAATATAGTGTGTGTGTTATGAATATGGTGTGTGTGTGTTATGTATATGGTGTGTGTGTGTGTGTGTTATGTATATGGTGTGTGTGTGTGTGTGTTATGTATATGGTGTGTGTGTGTGTGTGTGTGTTATGTATATGGTGTGTGTGTGTGTGTGTTATGTATATGGTGTGTGTGTGTGTGTTATGAATATGGTGTTATGAATATGGTGTGTGTGTGTTATGAATATGGTGTTATGAATATGGTGTGTGTGTGTGTGTGTGTGTGTTATGAATATGGTGTGTGTGTGTGTGTGTGTTATGAATATGGTGTGTGTGTGTGTGTTATGAATATGGTGTGTGTGTGTGTGTGTTATGAATATGGTGTGTGTGTGTGTGTGTGTTATGAATATGGTGTGTGTGTGTGTGTGTGTTATGAATATGGTGTGTGTGTGTGTGTGTTATGAATATGGTGTGTGTGTGTGTGTGTTATGAATATGGTGTGTGTGTGTGTGTGTTATGAATATGGTGTGTGTGTGTGTGTTATGAATATGGTGTGTGTGTGTGTGTGTTATGAATATGGTGTGTGTGTGTGTGTGTGTGTGTTATGAATATGGTGTGTGTGTGTGTGTGTGTGTGTTATGAATATGGTGTGTGTGTGTGTGTGTTATGAATATGGTGTGTGTGTGTGTGTGTTATGAATATGGTGTGTGTGTGTGTGTGTTATGAATATGGTGTGTGTGTGTGTGTGTGTTATGTATATGGTGTGTGTGTGTGTTATGAATATAGTGTGTGTGTGTGTGTGTGTGTTATGAATATGGTGTGTGTGTGTGTGTGTTATGAATATGGTGTGTGTGTGTGTTATGAATATGGTGTGTGTGTGTGTGTGTGTGTGTGTGTTATGAATATGGTGTGTGTGTGTGTGTGTTATGAATATGGTGTGTGTGTGTGTGTGTGTGTGTTATGAATATGGTGTGTGTGTGTGTGTTATGAATATGGTGTGTGTGTGTGTGTGTTATGAATATGGTGTGTGTGTGTGTGTGTGTGTTATGAATATGGTGTGTGTGTGTGTGTGTGTGTTATGAATATGGTGTGTGTGTGTGTGTGTGTTATGAATATGGTGTGTGTGTGTGTGTGTGTGTTATGAATATGGTGTGTGTGTGTGTGTGTGTTATGAATATGGTGTGTGTGTGTGTGTGTGTTATGAATATGGTGTGTGTGTGTGTGTGTTATGAATATGGTGTGTGTGTGTGTGTGTGTGTTATGAATATGGTGTGTGTGTGTGTCTGTTATGAATATGGTGTGTGTGTGTGTGTGTGTTATGAATATGGTGTGTGTGTGTGTGTGTTATGAATATGGTGTGTGTGTGTGTGTGTGTTATGAATATGGTGTGTGTGTGTGTGTGTTATGAATATGGTGTGTGTGTGTGTGTGTTATGAATATGGTGTGTGTGTGTGTGTTATGAATATGGTGTGTGTGTGTGTGTGTTATGTATATGGTGTGTGTGTGTGTGTGTTATGTATATGGTGTGTGTGTGTGTGTGTGTTATGTATATGGTGTGTGTGTGTGTGTGTGTTATGTATATGGTGTGTGTGTGTGTGTGTGTGTGTGTTATGTATATGGTGTGTGTGTGTGTGTGTGTGTGTTATGAATATGGTGTGTGTGTGTGTGTTATGAATATGGTGTTATGAATATGGTGTGTGTGTGTGTGTGTGTGTTATGAATATGGTGTGTGTGTGTGTGTGTGTTATGAATATGGTGTGTGTGTGTGTGTGTGTTATGAATATGGTGTGTGTGTGTGTGTGTGTTATGAATATGGTGTGTGTGTGTGTGTGTTATGAATATGGTGTGTGTGTGTGTGTGTGTATATGGTGTGTGTGTGTTATGTATATGGTGTGTGTGTGTGTTATGAATATGGTGTGTGTGTGTTATGAATATGGTGTGTGTGTGTGTGTGTGTGTGTTATGAATATGGTGTGTGTGTGTGTGTGTGTGTTATGAATATGGTGTGTGTGTGTGTTATGAATATGGTGTGTGTGTGTGTGTGTGTTATGAATATGGTGTGTGTGTGTGTTATGAATATGGTGTGTGTGTGTGTGTGTTATGAATATGGTGTGTGTGTGTGTGTGTGTGTGTGTTATGAATATGGTGTGTGTGTGTGTGTTATGAATATGGTGTGTGTGTGTGTGTGTGTGTGTTATGAATATGGTGTGTGTGTGTGTGTGTGTGTGTTATGAATATGGTGTGTGTGTGTGTGTGTGTGTTATGAATATGGTGTGTGTGTGTGTGTGTGTTATGAATATGGTGTGTGTGTGTGTGTGTGTTATGAATATGGTGTGTGTGTGTGTGTGTTATGAATATGGTGTGTGTGTGTGTGTGTGTGTTATGAATATGGTGTGTGTGTGTGTGTTATGAATATGGTGTGTGTGTGTGTGTGTGTTATGAATATGGTGTGTGTGTGTGTGTGTGTGTTATGAATATGGTGTGTGTGTGTGTGTGTGTGTTATGAATATGGTGTGTGTGTGTGTGTGTGTTATGAATATGGTGTGTGTGTGTGTGTGTGTTATGAATATGGTGTGTGTGTGTGTGTGTGTTATGAATATGGTGTGTGTGTGTGTGTGTGTTATGAATATGGTGTGTGTGTGTGTGTTATGAATATAGTGTGTGTGTTATGAATATGGTGTGTGTGTGTGTTATGAATATAGTGTGTGTGTGTTATGAATATGGTGTGTGTGTGTGTGTGTTATGAATATGGTGTGTGTGTGTGTGTGTGTGTTATGAATATGGTGTGTGTGTGTGTGTGTTATGAATATGGTGTGTGTGTGTGTGTGTGTTATGTTTATTGAAGGTGTGTGTGTGTGTGTTATGAATGTGGTGTGTGTGTGTGTGTGTGTTAAGAATATGGTGTGTGTGTGTGTGTGTGTTATGAATATGGTGTGTGTGTGTGTTATGAATATAGTGTGTGTGTTATGAATATGGTGTGTGTGTGTTATGAATATGGTGTGTGTGTGTGTTATGAATATGGTGTGTGTGTGTGTGTTATGAATATAGTGTGTGTGTTATGAATATGGTGTGTGTGTGTGTGTGTGTGTTATGAATATGGTGTGTGTGTGTGTGTGTGTGTTATGAATATGGTGTGTGTGTGTGTGTGTGTGTGTTATGAATATGGTGTGTGTGTGTGTGTTATGAATATGGTGTGTGTGTGTGTGTGTGTGTTATGAATATGGTGTGTGTGTGTGATGAATATGGTGTGTGTGTGTGTTATGAATATGGTGTGTGTGTGTGTGTTATGAATATGGTGTGTGTGTGTGTTATGAATATGGTGTGTGTGTGTGTGTGTGTGTGTTATGAATATGGTGTGTGTGTGTGTTATGAATATGGTGTGTGTGTGTGTGTGTGTGTTATGAATATGGTGTGTGTGTGTGTTATGAATATGGTGTGTGTGTGTGTGTGTTATGAATATGGTGTGTGTGTGTGTGTGTTATGAATATGGTGTGTGTGTGTGTGTGTGTGTGTGTGTTATGAATATGGTGTGTGTGTGTGTGTGTGTGTGTGTGTTATGAATATGGTGTGTGTGTGTGTTATGAATATGGTGTGTGTGTGTTATGAATATGGTGTGTGTGTGTGTGTGTGTTATGAATATGGTGTGTGTGTGTGTGTTATGAATATGAATATGGTGTGTGTGTGTGTGTGTGTTATGAATATGGTGTGTGTGTGTGTGTGTGTGTTATGAATATGGTGTGTGTGTGTGTGTGTTATGAATATGGTGTGTGTGTGTGTGTGTGTTATGAATATGGTGTGTGTGTGTGTGTGTTATGAATATGGTGTGTGTGTGTGTGTGTTATGAATATGGTGTGTGTGTGTGTGTGTTATGAATATGGTGTGTGTGTGTGTTATGAATATAGTGTGTGTGTTATGAATATAGTGTGTGTGTTATGAATATGGTGTGTGTGTTATGAATATGGTGTGTGTGTGTTATGAATATGGTGTGTGTGTGTGTTATGAATATGGTGTGTGTGTGTGTGTTATGAATATGGTGTGTGTGTGTGTGTGTGTTATGAATATGGTGTGTGTGTGTGTGTGTGTTATGAATATGGTGTGTGTGTGTGTGTTATGAATATGGTGTGTGTGTTATGAATATGGTGTGTGTGTGTGTTATGAATATGGTGTGTGTGTGTGTGTGTGTGTTATGAATATGGTGTGTGTGTGTGTGTTATGAATATGGTGTGTGTGTGTGTTATGAATATGGTGTGTGTGTGTGTGTGTTATGAATATGGTGTGTGTGTGTGTGTGTGTGTGTGTGTGTGTGTGTGTGTGTGTGTGTGTGTGTGTGTTATGAATATGGTGTGTGTGTGTGTGTGTGTTATGAATATGGTGTGTGTGTGTTATGAATATGGTGTGTGTGTGTGTGTGTGTGTTATGAATATGGTGTGTGTGTGTTATGAATATGGTGTGTGTGTTATGAATATGGTGTGTGTGTGTTATGAATATGGTGTGTGTGTTATGAATATGGTGTGTGTGTTATGAATATGGTGTGTGTGTGTTATGAATATGGTGTGTGTGTTATGAATATGGTGTGTGTGATGAATATGGTGTGTGTGATATGAATATTGTGTGTGTGATGAATATGGTGTGTGTGTGTGTTATGAATATTGTGTGTGTGTGTGTTATGAATATGGTGTGTGTGTGTTATGAATATGGTGTGTGTGTGTTATGAATATTGTGTGTGTGTGTTATGAATATTGTGTGTGTGTGTGATATGAATATGGTGTGTGTGTGTTATGAATATGGTGTGTGTGTGTGTTATGAATATGGTGTGTGTGTGTGTTATGAATATTGTGTGTGTGTGTTATGAATATGGTGTGTGTGTGTGTTATGAATATGGTGTGTGTGTGTGTTATGAATATTGTGTGTGTGTGTTATGAATATGGTGTGTGTGTGTGATATGAATATGGTGTGTGTGTGTGATGAATATGGTGTGTGTGTGTTATGAATATTGTGTGTGTGATATGAATATGGTGTGTGTGTGTGTGTGTGATGAATATGGTGTGTGTGTGTGTGTGATGAATATGGTGTGTGTGTGTGTGATGAATATGGTGTGTGTGTTTTCACTTAATATTGTTAAGTTTACTGTAATGTAATATTTGCTCTGTAGTAAGCTATAATTTAATCACTACACAATCTGCCTCATTTCCTGATTATCAGGAAATCTCTGAGTGAATCTGTGTCTGTGTGTGTGTGTGTGTGTCTTATTTTATATTATAAAACAGAGTGAAAGCGGTTTCAGAAAAGCCTGATAACAGAATCGATTATCGATGTGACATCACATCAAGCGTTGTGACATCATCACATCAACCCAGATGTTCCAGATGTTCCTCAGAGCTGCAGTGTTTCTGTGGATGAATCAGCACATCACCAAGATACAGAAATAACCAGAGTCAGTCAGACTCACACACACACACTTTATACCGGCTAAAAATCTGCTCAGCCTACTTCCTGTCACCACTTCCTGTTCCAAACCGCCTCTATTCCAGATTCACACCTTTTCATTTATAGCTCACTGATGTCATTTTTTCCCCCCTCCTTTTTTTTTTTTTTTACACAGAAACACACAACCTGACCTTTATCAATAAGAGCTGGTGTGTTGGAGTGGCAGGGGGCGGGGCCAAAAGAGATGATGCAAAAGAGATGTAATGACATCAGTGTGTGTGTGTGTGTGTGTGTGTGTGTGTGTGTGTGTGTGTGTGTGTGTGTGTATACAGCTCTGGAAAAGCTGCCCAATCTCCACACATGCAGATCGGGGTTATTCCTCCAAATACTGATCTCTTAATGTTATTTATCCAAAGCATTAACACAATCTGATTACAGATTTACATTTTGTTTCATTTGAGTTATTAAAGCTCTGTAATACTGCATGATCTTGGGTTATTTTGATGTGTTGTCATTTCCTTTAAATATACACTCTAAATAACAATAATTATATTTGGAATTTAGGAGAAATATTGACAGCAGTTCACAAAAAATCAAACAAAAAACTCTTCATCTCACCAATACATGAACCTGGAAGAAAAAAAACAGAAGAAACTCATTATTTTGCTTATTTTTTTTCCAGAGCTGTATGTGTGTGTGTGTGTGTTCAATAAAATGAATTCTATTTGTTTTTAGTCTTCATCCTGCAGTCGTGTCAGAGAGAGAGAGAGAAAGAGAGAAAGAAAGAAAGAAAGAAAGAGAGAAAGAAAGAAAGAGAGAAAGAAAAAAAGAAAGAAAGAGAGAAAGAAAGAAAGAAAGAGAGAAAGAGAGAAAGAAAGAAAGAAAGAAAGAAAGAAAGAAAGAAAGAAAGAAAGAAAGAAAGAAAGAAAGAAAGAAAAGAGATTTTCAGGCAGTTTGGAGTGGAACAGCACTCTGAATGTTAGTGGAGTGAAGTGATTAAAGTGAGCCTGACTCCACCTCCAGCTCCACCTCCAGGGGCATGTGGAGGTGTTTAAACGTTGGAGGAGAATGAACAGCGGGGTATTTTAAGCAGCGGATGCACTCTTGACCTCTGACCTCTGCCCTGTGTGATTTTAAATGCCGTGTCCGATTCCAAACCTTTTTAAAACGCGGTTTGTTCTGGAGACTCGATGTGTTGCTCCTTTGAGGCTGGAGCTCCGGCGTGAGCCGTGTGAAGGCCATTCAGCCTGGAGAACATTCAGCTCTGTCCTGACCAACACTGAGGCTTTTTCTCCTGAAGAGCTACAGGGACGCTTTTCATGAGAATCACTCGAGTCAGTCAGGTTAGCGAACGAGGGAACGAGGGAGAGACGGAGGTGTGGAGACGCCATAATCATGATGGATAACAGACTGACCTTCACTCTCACAGTCACGGAGCGAGAGACCGAATGGTCTGTTCCTGAACAAGTGTCAAAGAACGTGTGTTTATTCACCGAGGACAAAACAAGGACCAAAAAATAAAAAATGTCAAGGTCGTAATGTGAAAGTTACAAACCTACACACACACACACACACACAAAGTCCTTCTGTAACATCACACCACCAGGAGCAGCAACAAATGCAGACTAGGGCAAAAAATAAAAAAGTTCTATAAATGTGTGTATTTGTTTTCCAAATATTAAAAAGGAAACAGCCAAGGGTGCCAATACTTTTGCGTGTGAAATACTGCTGAAGAAACATTCACAGTTTACTCAACACTGAGTCTGAGTACAAACATGAGCAATACTCTCCCCCACAACCGAGGGTGCCAATACTTTCTCTCTTGTCTGAAAACACTGAGAAGAAGGAAACTCACACATCACACACCTCACACACCTCACACACTAACTCACACATCACACACCTCACACACTAACTCACACATCACACACCTCACACACTAACTCACACATCACACACCTCACACACTAACTCACACATCACACACCTCACACTCCTCACACACTAACTCACACATCACACACCTCACACACTAACTCACACATCACACACCTCACACTCCTCACACACTAACTCACACCTCACACACTAACTCACACCTCACACACTAACTCACACATCACACACCTCACACACTAACTCACACATCACACTCCTCACACACTAACTCACACACTAACTCACACCTCACACACTAACTCGCACCTCACACACTAACTCGCACCTCACACACTAACTCACACACTAACTCACACCTCACACACTAACTCACACATCACACTCCTCACACACTAACTCGCACCTCACACTCTAACTCGCACCTCACACTCTAACTCGCACCTCACACTCTAACTCGCACCTCACACTCTAACTCGCACCTCACACTCTAACTCGCACCTCACACTCTAACTGACACCTCACACACTAACTCACACATCACACTCCTCACACACTAACTCACACATCACACTCCTCACACACTAACTCACACATCACACACCTCACACTCCTCACACACTAACTCACACATCACACACCTCACACACTAACTCACACATCACACTCCTCACACTCTAACTGACACATCACACACCTCACACTCTAACTGACATCACACACCTCACACTAACTCACACCTCACACTAACTCACACACCTCACACTAACTCACACCTCACACTAACTCACACCTCACACATCACACACCTCACACTAACTCACACCTCACACTCTAACTCACACATCACACACCTCACACACTAACTCATACATCACACTCCTCACACACTATCACACACCTCACACACTAACTCATACATCACACACCTCACACACTAACTCACACATCACACACCTCACACACTAACTCATACATCACACTCCTCACACACTATCACACACCTCACACACTAACTCATACATCACACACCTCACACACTAACTCACACATCACACACCTCACACACTAACTCATACATCACACACCTCACACTCTAACTCACACATCACACACCTCACACTAACTCACACCTCACACTCTAACTGACATCACACACCTCACACTCTAACTGACACCTCACACTCTAACTGACACCTCACACTCTAACTGACACCTCACACACTAACTCACACATCACACTCCTCACACACTAACTCACACCTCACACACCTCACACACTAACTCACACATCACACACCTCACACACTAACTCACACATCACACTCCTCACACACTAACTCACACCTCACACACTAACTCACACCTCACACACTAACTCACACCTCACACACTAACTCACACCTCACACACCTCACACACTAACTCACACCTCACACACCTCACACACTAACTCACACATCACACACCTCACACACTAACTCACACATCACACTCCTCACACACTAACTCACACCTCACACACTAACTCGCACCTCACACTAACTCGCACCTCACACTAACTCGCACCTCACACTCTAACTCGCACCTCACACACTAACTCGCACCTCACACACTAACTCGCACCTCACACACTAACTCGCACCTCACACACTAACTCCTCACTCACACACTAACTCACACCTCTCACACTAACTCACACTCTCACACTAACTCGCACCTCTCACACTAACTCGCACCTCACACTAACTCGCACCTCACACTAACTCGCACCTCACACTAACTCGCACCTCACACTAACTCGCACCTCACTCTAACTCGCACCTCACTCTAACTCGCACCTCACACTCTAACTCGCACCTCACACTCTAACTGACACCTCACACTCTGACACCTCACACACTAACTCACACATCACACTCCTCACACACTAACTCACACATCACACTCCTCACACACTAACTCACACCTCACACACTAACTCGCACCTCACACACTAACTCGCACCTCACACACTAACTCGCACCTCACACACTAACTCGCACCTCACACACTAACTCGCACCTCACACACTAACTCGCACCTCTCACACTAACTCGCACCTCTCACACTAACTCGCACCTCTCACACTAACTCGCACCTCACACTAACTCGCACCTCACACTAACTCGCACCTCACACTAACTCGCACCTCACACTCTAACTCGCACCTCACACTCTAACTCACACCTCACACTCTAACTCACACCTCACACTCTAACTCACACATCACACACCTCACACTCTAACTCACACATCACACACCTCACACTCTAACTCACACCTCACACACTAACTCACACATCACACTCCTCACACACTAACTCACACCTCACACACTAACTCACACCTCACACTCCTCACACACTAACTCGCACCTCACACTAACTCGCACCTCACACTAACTCGCACCTCACACTCTAACTCGCACCTCACACTCTAACTCGCACCTCACACTCTAACTCGCACCTCACACTCTAACTCGCACCTCACACTCTAACTCGCACCTCACACTCTAACTCGCACCTCACACTCTAACTCGCACCTCACACTCTAACTCGCACCTCACACTCTAACTCGCACCTCACACTCTAACTCGCACCTCACACTCCTCACAGACTAACTCATACATCACACACCTCACACACTAACATCACACACCTCACACACTAACTCATACATCACACACCTCACACACTAACTCATACATCACACACCTCACACTCTAACTGACACATCACACACCTCACACTAACTCACACCTCACACTCTAACTGACACATCACACACCTCACACTCTAACTCATACATCACACACCTCACACATCACACACCTCACACTAACTCACACCTCACACTAACTCACACATCACACACCTCACACTAACTCACACCTCACACTCTAACTCACACATCACACACCTCACACACTAACTCATACATCACACTCCTCACACACTAACATCACACACCTCACACACTAACTCACACATCACACACCTCACACACTAACTCATACATCACACTCCTCACACACTAACTCACACATCACACTCCTCACACACTAACTCATACATCACACACCTCACACACTAACTCACACATCACACACACTAACTCATACATCACACTCCTCACACACTAACTCACACCTCACACTCCTCACACTAACTCACACATCACACTAACTCACACATCACACACCTCACACTAACTCACACCTCACACTCTAACTGACATCACACACCTCACACTCTAACTGACACCTCACACACTAACTCACACATCACACTCCTCACACACTAACTCACACCTCACACACTAACTCACACATCACACTCCTCACACACTAACTCATACATCACACTCCTCACACACTAACTCACACATCACACTCCTCACACACTAACTCATACATCACACACCTCACACACTAACTCACACATCACACACACTAACTCATACATCACACTCCTCACACACTAACTCACACATCACACTCCTCACACACTAACTCACACCTCACACACTAACTCACACATCACACTCCTCACACACTAACTCACACCTCACACACTAACTCACACATCACACTCCTCACACACTAACTCACACATCACATTCCTCACACACTAACTCACTCCTCACACACTAACTCACACCTCACACACTAACTCACATCACACTCCTCACACTCTAACTGACATCACACACCTCACACTCTAACTCGCACCTCACACTCCTCACAGACTAACTCACACATCACACACCTCACACACTAACATCACACACCTCACACACTAACATCACACACCTCACACACTAACTCATACATCACACACCTCACACTAACTCACACCTCACACACCTCACACACTAACATCACACACCTCACACACTAACATCACACACCTCACACACTAACTCACACATCACACACCTCACACACTAACATCACACACCTCACACACTAACATCACACACCTCACACACTATCACACACCTCACACACTAACTCATACATCACACACCTCACACTAACTCACACCTCACACTCTAACTGACACATCACACACCTCACACACTAACTCACACATCACACACCTCACACACTAACTCATACATCACACTCCTCACACATCACACACCTCACACTAACTCACACCTCACACACATCACACGCCTCACACTCTAACTCACGCCTCACACTCTAACTCACGCCTCACACTCTAACTCACGCCTCACACTCTAACTCACGCCTCACACTCTGACTGACACATCACACACCTCACACACTAACTCACACATCACACACCTCACACACTAACATCACACACCTCACACACTAACATCACACACCTCACACACTAACATCACACACCTCACACACTAACATCACACACCTCACACACTAACATCACACACCTCACACACTAACTCATACATCACACACCTCACACACTAACTCGCTCTAACTCACGCCTCACGCTCTAACTCACGCCTCACGCTCTAACTCACGCCTCACGCTCTAACTCACGCCTCACGCTCTGACTGACACATCACACACCTCACACTCTGACACCTCACACACTAACTCACACATCACACTCCTCACACACTAACTCACACCTCACACACTAACTCACACATCACACTCCTCACACACTAACTCACACCTCACACACTAACTCATACATCACACACCTCACACACTAACTCGCTCTAACTCACGCCTCACGCTCTAACTCACGCCTCACGCTCTAACTCACGCCTCACGCTCTAACTCACACCTCACGCTCTAACTGACACATCACACACCTCACACTCTAACTCACACCTCACACTAACTGACATCACACACCTCACACTAACTGACATCACACACCTCACACTAACTGACATCACACACCTCACACTAACTGACATCACACACCTCACACTAACTGACATCACACACCTCACACTAACTGACATCACACACCTCACACTAACTGACATCACACACCTCACACTAACTCATACATCTCACACCTCACACACATCACACTAACTCACACTCTGACTGACACATCACACACCTCACACTCTGACTGACACATCACACACCTCACACTCTGACTGACACATCACACACCTCACACTCTGACTGACACATCACACACCTCACACTCTGACTGACACATCACACACCTCACACTCTGACTGACACATCACACACCTCACACTCTGACTGACACATCACACACCTCACACTCTGACTGACACATCACACACCTCACACTCTGACTGACACATCACACACCTCACACTCTGACTGACACATCACACACCTCACACTCTGACTGACACATCACACACCTCACACTCTGACTGACACATCACACACCTCACACTCTGACTGACACATCACACACCTCACACTCTGACTGACACATCACACACCTCACACTCTGACTGACACATCACACACCTCACACTCTGACTGACACATCACACACCTCACACCTCACACTCTGACACATCACACACCTCACACTCTAACTCATACATCACACACCTCATACATCACACACCTCACACTAACTCACACCTCACACTCTGACACCTCACACACCTCACACTCTGACACCTCACACACCTCACACTAACTCACACCTCACACTCTAACTGACACATCACACACCTCACACTCTAACTGACACATCACACACCTCACACTCTAACTCATACATCACACACCTCACACATCACACACCTCACACTAACTGACACCTCACACTCTAACTGACACCTCACACGCCTCACGCTCTAACTCACGCCTCACGCTCTAACTCACGCCTCACGCTCTAACTCACGCCTCACGCTCTAACTCACGCCTCACACACCTCACACTCTAACTGACATCACACACCTCACACTCTAACTGACACATCACACTAACTCACACCTCACACTCTAACTGACACATCACACTAACTCACACCTCACACTAACTGACATCACACACCTCACACTAACTGACATCACACACTTCACACTAACTCATACATCTCACACCTCACACACATCACACTAACTCACACCTCACACTCTGACTGACACATCACACACCTCACACTCTGACTGACACATCACACACCTCACACTCTGACTGACACATCACACACCTCACACTCTGACTGACACATCACACTCTGACACATCACACACCTCACACTCTGACTGACACATCACACTCTGACACATCACACACCTCACACTCTGACTGACACATCACACACCTCACACTCTGACTGACATCACACTCTGACACATCACACACCTCACACTCTGACTGACACATCACACACCTCACACTCTGACTGACACATCACACACCTCACACTCTGACTGACACATCACACACCTCACACTCTGACTGACATCACACACCTCACACTCTGACTGACACATCACACACCTCACACTCTGACTGACACATCACACACCCCACACTCTGACTGACACATCACACACCTCACACCTCACACTCTAACTGACACATCACACACCTCACACTCTGACTGACACATCACACACCTCACACTCTGACTGACACATCACACACCCCACACTCTGACTGACACATCACACACCTCACACCTCACACTCTAACTGACACATCACACACCTCACACTAACTCACACCTCACACTCTAACTGACACATCACACACCTCACACTCTAACTCATACATCACACACCTCACACACCTCACACTCTAACTCATACATCACACACTAACTCATACATCTCACACCTCACACACATCACACTAACTCACACATCACACACTAACTCGCACCTCACACCACATTCAAAAAGGTGACAATACTTAGAAAAGTGAGAGTGCAGATGGGACTAATGTACTGATCACGCTACACACTCACACAACCACAGTCAAGGGTGCCAATACTTTCTGCTCTAGAAGAAAAAAAATGTAAAGAAAGAAAGAAAGCAGAGAAAGAAAGAAACCTCACAATACTGCAATTGCAATACTAAAGAAGGTGCCAATACTTTTACTCTATAGCGTTTCCTCCATAGATAACCACCTGATAAAAGTATTGGCACCCCAGTATCGAGGACAGCATAGTCACCCAAACCCCCAAGGGTGCCAATACTTTTACTCCATAGCATTTCCTCCATAGATCAAAAGTATTTACACCCCAGTTTGATTGAAGACAGGACAGTCACCCAAATCCAGAGGGTGCCAATACTTATAAAATATATAAAAGTATAAAAATACTTATAAAAGTATTCTATAGTATAAAAGTACTCTACTATAGTATTTCCTCCATAGATTAAAAGTATTGGCACCCCAGTTTGTATTGAGGACAGGACCTACTCCAGCACAGTCGCCCAAACCCCTGAGGATTCAGAAATACTCCAGCACAGTCGCCCAAACCCCCGAGGATTCAGAAATACTCCAGCACAGTCGCCCAAACCCCCGAGGATTCAGAAATACTCCAGCACAGTCGCCCAAACCCCCGAGGATTCAGAAATACTCCAGCACAGTCGCCCAAACCCCCGAGGATTCAGAAATACTCCAGCACAGTCGCCCAAACCCCCGAGGATTCAGAAATACTCCAGCACAGTCGCCCAAACCCCCGAGGATTCAGAAATACTCCAGCACAGTCGCCCAAACCCCCGAGGATTCAGAAATACTCCAGCACAGTCGCCCAAACCCCCGAGGACTCAGAAATACTCCAGCACAGTCGCCCAAACCCCCGAGGACTCAGAAATACTCCAGCACAGCCCAAACCCCTGAGGATGTCAAACTTAACTTTCACACTTTCAAAAAGAAAAAAGAAAAATAGAAAATGTTTGCGTTTGTAAAATTTTCCGGGTGTTTTTGGGAAAGTGAAATCCATTGTATCCGCATCACACCTTCCATGACCGAGTCACGGATAGAGTGAGTCACCTCGAGAGACAAATAATCAGCAGCAGGGACGACAATCTGGATGTCTGGAGAGATTCTCATGAAAACCATCACACTCTCACTCTCTCTCACACACACAAAACAGCTATGTGTCTTCAATGTTCTACAATCACACTTTAACCACAAACCACAGCTTGAGTCGCTTTGTAACAGCAACCTGCATCTTGACCGCTGCACTTTTTATTTCTTCTCCAAAAAACATTATGACTATGTTGTGCAAAAGTATTCACACCCAAACTCTGATAGTGTATTAGAACTAGCACATTAACGTAAACCTGTGATATGTAGCCGCTCTGATGTTAGAAAATTAATCAAGACATTCTGACCAATAAGAATGCAACATTCTGGAGTGCTGTGGGGGGGCGGGGGGTGATCGTTTTGGATCTGTTTAAGGATTTCAGTTGTACAAATACAAACACACCAATCGAAAAGGCTGAGGTTTGTGAAAGATTGTGTGTGTGTGTGTGTGTGTGTGTGTGTGTGTGTGTGTGTGTGTGTGTGTAAAAATGAGGGCCTCGGAGGCATAAACACTGAGAAAAGCACATGATTTTTGCCTGGAAACGTTCAGCTGTTTCTAATAAAATCCTGTAATTCCAGATGATACGGACGTGTGATTAGCAAGACGCCGAGAACTAAACCAACAACTTCTGATGCATAAGAAGATTAAAAGTGGCTCGATTTTGATTCGTCGTTGCAAATATTAATAGACAAGTGACAAGCTGCTCGAGCACCACCGATGCCAGTTGTGGGTGTGGCCTGTTCTGCTTTTTTTTTTTCCTATATGTATATTAAAGTTTCCTACGCGAACACAGATTAATCAACACGCTAATCAGCGTCAGAGACATGAGATCTGATGTAACGTCTATCGATACTGATTTTGTCTCAGATCACCAAAAGTCAATTTTTGTGAAACTCTGACACAGAACAGACTTCTGCTCATCAAAACCCGCGAGCTAAAACTCAACTTCTAGCTAAAAGAAAATGAACACATCGTTACTTTTATTAATCTTTTTCCATTCCTTTTTTAGAGAAAATGTAATATTTATCATGTAAAAATATCATGCTAAATGAGATGTGGTGCATATCATATTACATCACATTGCCCCACCCCTAACTGCATTATGTTTTCGCACTCGCGGTTGTTCTTGGATCAGATTAGCAAATCGACTTTATGTAACCGTACTTAAAAGTCTAAAAAACACGCCTCAGCTTTATATATTTCTTTCTTTACACGCCGTTAAACGTGTTTAATGAGCAGAGTTAAGAGGCCTTTATCTGTCACATATACATTACTGCACAGTGAAATTCTTCCTTCACATACCCCATCCTTAGGGGTTGGGGTCAGAGCGCAGGGTCAGTCTGGAGCAGGGTGGGGTTAGGGCCTTGCTTAAGGGCCCCAACAGTGGCAGCTTGGCAGTGCTGGGGGCTTGAACCCCGATCTTCTGGTCAACGACCCGGAGCCTTAACCAGTTGAGCAACCACCGCCTCAGAAGATGAAACCAGGCCCATGAGTTCCACGAGATCCATCGGACCGCGGGATCGGACTGAGCATCGGAACAAAATTTGTGTAGAATTGACAATTTTATTTTGAATGTCGTTGAAATTGCACGTACATAAAAAGTGACGTGAATGGAGTGTATAAATGTCCAGATCGGACTTTGTCTAAATCCCATTCTCTTCGTTTTTTGGTGCTTCATATACATTCTTAAACGGTGATATTAATTAAGCAAAAAAAAAAAAAAGCAGCAATTTGTTTCAGTTCTATTGACTTTTTTTTGCTGTAATTCATGTTATTTGTGTTTAAAATTCTGAATAAATGTTCATCATCTGAGAGAAAGTTCTAGCAAACACAAAAATCAGATAAATATCCTAGAAATCTGAATGTTTATGTTCCTCAGAAACGAGAACAGTTTCAGGAACTTTACATACGATCTCCTCGGACCTCATCACGCCGCACCGTCACTCAGGAAGTCGCAGAGTTTAGCTGATTATTTAGCGTGTGATGTTTCCTGTCTGTCTGATGGAATTCAGTGGGGAGATTTTGGACGTGATTATGAGCCAGTGGTTCAGCTACAGAAACAAAAACCCCTTCACTAATCCTTCAACAACAATGCTAACAAGCAACCTGGTGTGTTAGCAACATTAGCAACTCTGTGATGTACGAAAAATAAATAGATAAAAATACAATAAAAGCAGGGGAATGGAACTGCTGGAGCTGCACTACATCATGACTTCAGGCTGACCCCCTGGAAGGAGTTTTGCCCCCTCACCTCAGAGAGCTTCATCACTACTGTGTCATGCTAAAAGAGTTAATGCATCATGTCTCGGATCATCCAGATAATCTGCGACTGCAAACTTGTCCTACAAAGTTATATAACAACAAAATCTCTGAAAAGTGTGACAGAATTGATAATGATCTCACTATGAGAGTGTACAGCCCATGATTCTTAAAAAAAAAAAAGAAAGAAAAGAAATTACCATTTAAAAAAAGGTCTATAAATATTTTAGAAATATTCTATGTTGAAATTGTGTCCAAGTTTTTGTTTTTGCAATTAGAAAAAAATCATTTAAAGATAACTCAGAAACTCAGCAAAACAATTTTGATCATGTAAAATAATCAGTCTGAACAGGGCTTTAAGACTGTGACTAGGGTACATGTTGCCACCCCGGAGTGTGCTCCTGCCACCCCATAGGAAGTCAGATTGCCCTACCTGAGGAAATATGCTTGAAGGTTCTAAATCGTGCGACATGCAAAAGGAAAGTTTGATATGTAAAGCTTACATAAATCTTGCCACCCCGTGGAGGGATTCTACCACCCCATAGAATGTTACATCACTCAAAACTATAATGTAGAGCTAAAGGTCTTGGGTTCAGTGGCAAAACACTTAACATTTTGGATGCATATTGCCTCCAATATGCTCCAATATAGTTCAAGAGATTTTCTCATTTCTTATCATAAGACAGTTAAGATACGTTACCACCCCGAAGCCACCCCGAAGAAAGTCATAACACCCTTCCATACGATGCAGCTCTCAAGTTTCTAAAAGTGCTAAAGAAAATATTAGTGTGTAGTACATAGAATCAGATGTTGCCACCCCTCCGACTGCTCCTGCCACCCCATATGTACAGGTTTTGCCACCCCACATGTAAATCCCGCGTCCTGGAAACTTTACCTGCTGTAAACCAAGCAGTCCATGTGGTTGATCTCCTGGTCGGATCGGTGTCGGCGGTAATCCTCCCAAAGGTCTTTGATAGCGGTAACGGATAAGATGAAGAGCACGGGCGCGAGCGCGAGCACGGGCTGGAACGCGTTGACGACCGGCACAAAGTTGAGCAGCGCGATGAAGACGAAGTACACGTTGGCGAAGCGGTGGAACTGCTCGAAGAGGTTCTTGGGGATGAAGGAGAGCACGGTGTACTTGGTGGTCTTGATCTTGTTGTTGGCGTACAGCCGGTTCGGGTTCTCCGCCGCTTTGGCGTGGTGATCGTACAAAACGTTCGCGTGCACCGTCCTGGTCTTGCTTTCCTTTTTACTTTTCCGCTTCTTGCGCTTCTTCACGCCCGCTCCGGGTTCTTCATTCTCGCGCGCCATGGCTTTTCCAAACTTTTTTCTCTCTTTCTTTCTCTCTCTCTTTTTGTCTTCTAAGTAATCATGCCTTGCCTTCTCCCAGCTTTGACATTCCTCCCGGATTCCTTCATCTTCATCTTCCCATTTTCAGCGCTTCCATGGTCGCGAGACTTTTTCCTCTTTCTCTCCCGACTTAAAGTTTTATTGTTGCA